>NW_017306320.1:1153477-1155004 GCF_000935625.1 Nanorana parkeri | reverse complement strand
GTTAGGAAAGTGGAGGCGTGTTCACATCGACCTATCATTGAGGTGAAGGGGGGGGGGTTACGTAATCATAGATTTTGTCTTGCACATGATCGCATAATTTAAAGATGAAACTAATCTGCTTATATTTTGTCCTTCATGGTTGCTCTTTTTTTTATTCATTACTTTTTTTTTTAATAGTAAACCTTTCTGTTTTCAAAACATACCCTATTTAGACACTTGGACTTTGTAAATTTCTAAAGAAAGCAAATGGATCATCGCTGGTGGTAGGGTCTGGCGGGCTGCTGTATATTGCTTCCTGAAACCATCACAGCACCCTACCTCAGTGCTTCCTCAAGAGCCCTCAACGCTGATACAAGCAGTGGGCTGCATATTGAGAGGAGTTATGAAAATATTAAAATCACTTTATAGGTGCGTGTTATTATGAAGGAGTAAACAGTTCTAGGCAGACTACATTGGCATACAGACCATCCTTTAATGCCCACATGTGATGCTGAGCCTGCATACATTAAAGAATTGAAAGGCAATGAATGAGAGGGATAGGCTAGGGACAGGAAGGCTGAGGAGGACAGGGCTAGATTATGCTTAACATCCTCTAGCAAGGAAAGGAGGTAGGCTTTAACTGACTTGTTGCAGCTTCTGATACACACTATAAAAAGCTCATAGCATGCAGGAAATGTAAGCTGTTTCAGCACAGGAGAGAAGCCTGTATAACTGTGCAAGATTGAAGGTAAGACTGGAGGTAAGGCTGAAGGTAAGACTGACAGTAAGACTGAAGGTAAGACTGAAGGTAAGGCTGCAGGTAAGGCTGAAAGTAAGGCTGAAGGTAAGACTGAAGGTAAGGCTGCGGGTAAGGCTGAAAGTAAGGCTGAAGGTAAGGCTGAAAGTAAGACTGAAGGTAAGACTGACAGTAAGACTGAAGGTAAGACTGACAGTAAGACTGAAGGTATGGCTGCAGGTAAGGCTGAAAGTAAGGCAGAAGGTAAGGCTGAAAGTAAGGCAGAAGGTAAGGCTGAAAGTAAGACTAAAGGTAAGGTTGAAGGTAAGGTTGAAGGTAAGGTTGAAGGTAAAGCTGAATGTAAGACTGAAGGTAAGGTTGCAGGTAAGGCTAAATGTAAGACTGAAGGTAAGGCTGAATGTAAGACTGAAAGTAAGGCTGAAGGTAAGGCTGAAAGTAAGGCTGAAGGTAAGGCTGAAAGTAAGACTGAAGGTAAGACTGAAGGTAAGACTGACAGTAAGACTGAAGGTATGGCTGCAGGTAAGGCTGAAAGTAAGGCAGAAGGTAAGGCTGAAAGTAAGACTAAAGGTAAGGTTGAAGGTAAAGCTGAATGTAAGACTGAAGGTAAGTTTGAAGGTAAGGCTAAATGTAAGACTGAAGGTAAGGTTGAAGGTAAGGCTAAATGTAAGACTGAAGTTAAGACTGAAGGTAAGACTGAAGGTAAGGCTGAAGGTAAGGCTGAAGGTAAGGCTAAAAGTAAGACTGATGTTAAGGCTTGAATTCAGCGCCCCCCCCCCCCCCCCCGTGTGATG
>NW_017306320.1:1140087-1153331 GCF_000935625.1 Nanorana parkeri | reverse complement strand
ACCTAACTTTATTGCTATCACACAGGATAAAACCCCCCCCCTGTGTGATAGCAATTGGAGGTGACAGGTTCTCTTTATTGACCCTGTCACCTCCAATACAGGAGTTCTAGCACAGCACTGTGCTGGAACTCCTGTGACAGGTGAGAGAGGAGGAGCACAGCTCTCCCCTCTCGCTGTCTACACGGAGCGGCAGGGTTACTTTTAACGCTGCCGCTCACTGCACAAAGGAGACGGACTCGCCGGCGGAGCCCGGAGGACGGAACCAGAGGAGAGAGGTAAGTGCAGGGGGGGAGGGGGAGAGGCTGCACACTGTTTACATGTGATCTCGGCAGCATCGCTGAGTTCACATGTAAACTAACAATCGGCTGCCTCACTCTTCATTTAATCCTGCTTGTGCAAAGCAGGACTAAATGTAGAGAGGGCAACTTCCCCACAAGGCCGGGCCGGGTGGCCTTGTGGGGAATCTGGGCCTGCCTATATACATCTTCAGCCACAGGTTTCATTTAAAGAAGAGGGGAGAGAGAGGCTGGAAAGACCAGTCTAAGAACAAGCCAGCTCCGCAGTTAAGGTGAGTATTATTATTTTCTTTTTTTTGTAGCACCTAGACAAAAACGAGCAGTTAACCCTTGTAGTTGGAGGAGGGGGGAGGGTAGGGGGGTAGCTCCACTGCAAGTGTTAGTAAAAGTTTTGCCCAGAGTTCTTATTAAACACTGCTGCTAGAGATCATTTGAACCAAAATTGGGCATTTTGGGCAGACCAGAGCAATCTGATCCTCTCCAGAAAATCCTGATGTTCTGATTCTCCTGAATATGTGCGCACAGCTCTTCTGATGGTGGAGAATCATTCAGTTCATGAATCCATCCATCTGGGACTCATGAATTACATGACTTTTATCGGTGGATCAGTGCATGCTCATAGATATGAGACTCTGAAAACAATGATGTGCCCGAAAGAATGAGATCCAATCTCTCTGAGGATCAATTCACTCATCCCTACCCGCTGTATGGTCTGCATTGCCGGGTCACAGAGGCAATTTATAAGGCTGCCAATAAAGCGTCAGTCCCAGGGTAAATGCTCCAGAGAAAGCGGTTTAATCTACAATCAACTCATGGCTGCCGTTAAGGGCCTTGTGTGAATAAACAGGTTATTAAAAAGAAATGCGGACATGTGTTTTGCCGGTAGGAGTGACAGCACTCATTGTGCCAGTAATCAGTCATTGACAGCGAGACTGATGTTTTATTGGCTGTGGTGATGGAAGTGATATCTGACTGTATGGATTCACATGCGTGCCTCGTAGCAGCACCAACAGGGAAAAATCATTCTTCCATAAAGTGACCAAGCGCACAAAGCACAAGAAAAGCACATTGCTGTAAATGTAATGATGCTGTGTAATGTCTGCCGGGGTATGTATCACTAGGGGGATTAAAAATAGCTTTTTGGATGGAAAAACAAGGGCTGCCATTGTAATGCTAACCCACTGTCATATTATCAAGCAACAAGAGAAGGCTCAGGACACATGACAGGTTACTTGTTTTACGAACAGACCGCACTATCCAGAGAATTCCAATACTACAGACTTCATTGAAATTCATGGCAAATCCAGTGTAACAGTGGATAAAAGTGGATAAAACAGCAAATACCTGCACCGCAAGCCCCCAACCAGCTACAACTTCTCACATGTTTCACCCATAGGCTTATTCACAGTGAATTTCAATAAAGTCTGTAGTATTGGAATTCTCTGGATAGTGCGGTCTGTTCGTATACTACTACATTCTAAGGTGGAGATGCACCTTTTAGACCAGCACTTCGGGAGTCCTGATGGCGGCTAAGGAATTGGAGCGGTGAGATTTCTTTTGAGGTTACTTGTTTAGCAACTCATCTACAATGTACTTAGTAGTGAAGCCAGGATTTCGATTACTATCCCTGAACTTGTAGGCCCCATTCACACCTGAGCGTTTTGTAGCTCATAGCTCAAAGAGCTACAACACTCAACAAGAGGAATGCCATTGAGTTCAATAGCCCCTGTTCACACCTGAGCATTCTGTCACTTGTAGCAAAACAGCTGAAGTGTGTCAAAGTGTACCAGGAAGTGGAAAAAAAAGGAATAGTAAGTAAAATAAAAATATGTTTGTTTAATGAATGTAAGATTATTTCATATCAGCATGCAGATCTGTATGCTAATGTGGATTTTAGTCAAACGGGGTTAAGGTCCACTTTAAGATGTTTTTAGAGTGATGACTGTAGACTCTTTTTTATTTGTTTTACTAAAGTTGTAAATATTATCTAAAAGAAAATCTTTACTAAAAAAAAATCACTTTACTAAAAACCTAGAATACTTGCTAACATCTAAGGCAGGGGTAGGCAAACTCCCGCCCTTCAGATGCGTTGAAATGACAAACATTTTAGAAATACACCCTTAAGTGTAGCACTTATCCCCTTAGGAGTAACTGGTTGTTTTGGGCTCTCCTGTCTGTTCCGTGGCTACCTGCCCTGTATTTGAACCCAAAAGCTCACCGACAAACTTCTAGCAATGATAAGGTCAAGCCTCTAGAGTCTTTTTACTATTTATTGCTGAACTCAAAAATGCAGGAGAGAGAGTCTAGAGATGCCGAATACACAAAAGCACAAAAATGGAGGACAGGTTATTCTGAAAGAATAGCAGCAACAGGTCCTTTAGCAGAAGCCTCCAAGAAAGGTTGGTAGTAAGGAAGCCCCCCTGTAAGCAGTTAAAGATGCCTTTTGTTAGTGAATCCTTCTAACAAGGTCCAGACAGAGGCTTCTACCAATCCTTTCTCCAGTCTGATCTCCTTCAGTGATCCACTCCAGCAAGTTGTTTAATATCCAGGACTCTCAACACATGGCTCATGCTGAGGCCAGGTCTTGACACCAGTTATTTACACAGACCTACTCCAGGGAGAGGCCCCAGGGAAACGAGAGCTCTAGAAAAGTTCTCCCAAACATTTTTCATTTCCCAAGCCATACCTCTGAGCCACCTCCTCAGAGTCTGGCTGGGTCAGACAAATATTTATAACCAGGAGGTTAATCCTACACTGCTTGTTGGAGCGTCCTCCCAACAACTGGTGGAAGCAATCAACCCACTGGGCTTAGGGAACACCTGTGGAACACACAAAAATAGTTAACAGGTGCTAAGGGTGGCTACAGCCCAGCATTGACATAATGCAATCATGCCCAAGCATTGCCTCCTGGGAAAGTTACATCAGCAGAATATTGCTGGGAAATCTCATCGGTAATCTCATGAGATCTCATAAAAAAGAAATGTCCTCCCCTGAGATGATGTGCATGGTCACATGTCCTAGTCACATGTGCCAGAGTCCCAGGAAGTAAATGGAGAGCTAGAAATCTGCCCTCGGTAAAATGGTCACTGCCAGAAGACTGGGGAAGAAAAGAAAAATAAGGTATGCAAAGAATAAAAAGCCGGCAATTACCTATACGTATCGGTATGTAGATTGTCATTACTAGGGATGCACTGATACCAAGTAGACTACTCAGTACAAGTACCGATACTTTTCGAGCTCCAAGACGACTAGAGAAAAATTCAAAAGTTAGGAGACAGCTGTCATTTGTAAGGAGCACACGGAGCTCCTGGGATTTGCACATCTCTGTTTTATTGTATGATTTTGTTTTTATAAATATATATATGGGATGCACCGATACCAGTTTTGTGAGTACAAGTACTGATACTTGCCCAAGTACTCACAGATACAAGTACTGATACATTTTTGTTTATTGTCATGTGACAGTTTTTCTAAAACAATATCGACTAATGATTTCAGGACAGTGGTAGAGCATCAGAGCCAAGTCCCAGCTGCAACCTCTGCAACCCTGGTAGTTCTCATGAAAATGCCAAGTATCGGCACTGGTACTCGAAAAGTATCGGTGCATCCCTAATTTCTAATGGTGCCTTTGTTGTTATTTTGAAGATAAGGGTAAAGTTCCTCTTTATTAAGCAAATAAACGGAAACAGTCCTTATGTTTTTTTTCTCTCAGGACCAAGGTATAAAAGGATGTTTGGAAAGTAAATCTCCTCTTCAGCAGGTACCAGTCTTAAACTAATTTCCTCATTTATATTATTCCCCGAAAGCCTCTATCTATTATTACCCCATGAATAGCTGAAGGAAATGGTCAGTGAATAGAGTGTCATGCAGACTTATGAATTTGCCTAGATTTGAAATTTTCCTTTTATAAATATGTTCCTTACCTTACCGAATCCATAAAGGTTATTGTAAAACACATGGCTGGGCCCCTGCTATGGTTTCCACCCACAGTCTTGTAGCTTTCAGTGACACCTTTGAAAATACCTAATGTGAAGTAGCCAAGTTTTTGCTGGTTTGTTCTGCTTTGGAAACACACGCAGCTGCTCCTGGAAACTTCTCATGCAGAGGGTAAAGTCTATTTGCCTAGAGATCGGAACACTCCACTTGACTGATGAGCCTCCGCTAACACCTCTTTGATTTTCTGCCTCATGTTGTTGATGAAATTGAGGCTGACACCTTGTAGTCCATCTAGTTTCCCTTTTCACATCAGTGCCGTGGGACCAGTTAAGGAACAAAATGAGTACCAGTTAAGGAGTGAAATGAATATATCTGAGCAAGAGTTTTCTTGCACACTGTGGAGGCAGAGGAGTTAACACTATACACTTCAACTCTGCAGACATCTTTAAAGGAGCATTCCGTTAAATTAAAATTTCCTAAATAAAACCTGTACAGGGAAATTCTCTTTTTTTATGGGGTAGTGTGTGACTTTCTCTCCTAGGATGCAAGCTTGGGCCTGAGCGTCCAATCCCTAGGCCCAACATTGTCACATGGGAACGGGAGAATGTAATTAACCCTGTGTAAGCTCCATCATGAAGCTTACACAGGGATTAGACTCATGGAGTGCTCCGATAGATGAATGGAGGGACAGGAAAATGCAGGGAAGGTATTCGCGGTTGGGGAGGTTTACTGTCAAGAGAACCTGAATGGGCAAACTGATGGCTCTTTAACCCTAAGGCCTCATTCACACCGGGTAAACTCAGGCCGTACACGTGCTGCATGCAGCCTCTTCTTTCCTATGGGAGGACGCGACCATATGCACAGCCAAACTAAACATTCGTGTGGGTTTGGGTGTCCATACTCAGCTGCAGACAGAATGGATCCTGTCTGCATCCGGTCACAGACACCCGGACATACACGGTTGTGCAGTTTGGGTGTGTGTATGACAGCATACGGCCACGTCCTCCCATGGGGAAGAACAGGCTGCTGCGTGCAATCACATGCAGCACTTGTCCCTCCTGGGAACAGCCCAATACGGGCGTGCATGCCGCAAAGACGTGTACGGCCCAAGTTTACACAGTGTGAATGAAGCCTAAAACTGAAAGTTACCCCCCTAATATCTGACCCTAACACTGACCCAACATAACCAATGTAATAAACAAAACCCCCTCACTTTATACTACACCGGAAGGAGCTGTGCCAAAACCAAGTAAGTCTTTAACACAGAACTAAACATGTTCAACTGTGGGGGCCAAAAACATGTGCACCATGTTTATTCTACCCAAATAAATGAGCCTAGATAATGTCTTTCTTCTTAATATATAATATTTGTAATAAAATGTAATTGATTATCTAACCTATCATGAGTTTTTTTGGGGAAGAAACAAAAGCATGTGAAGATCGACTGAAGACAGTACGGGTAGCACTTGCATAGCAAACTATCATTCTCTCCTCCTGTCCACATGGTGCCTGAATAGGTATCAGAGTAGACAAGCACCAACAAAAAAAATGCAGCAAACATAATAGAGAGAGACAGGGGAAGTTGACAGTCTTCTAAACAAGCCCTTAGGTTGAATTTTCCTATGAGATGAAAATAGGTTTAAAACTAAATATACATAGAGTAGGTACCTATTAATACCATATTGGTTAAGCATGTAAACTGAAACAAAACCAGACTGTTTCTGGCATAATCTGCAAACTTCTGTTCTAAAAAGTGGAATTAATGTAGAACACCAGTTGAAGCAATTTTGGATAGAATGAGAGAATAGATAGAACCTTCTGTATGATTGTTATGGGTCCTCATAGGCTAGATATCTCCTCACTTTCTTTTTGGTCATTTTTGGTCATTGGGAAAGAAAGTAGGAGGAATCTCTCCAGGAGGGACACAGGCACAACTTTTATAACACAATGGGTAAAGAAGCTGTTGTCCCAGGATTTTTGTTTCTGACAGCTGTTGAGACTGCTCACCCCAGTTAACTAACTGTGTGCTGAGTGACCGCTTCCCTATTGCTCCCTCATCCCAACTAGCTCTGCAGGGAGTGTCTATGTGATGTAGCCTTGCAGATTTTTCCTTCCTGCACTGCTGCAGGAAAAAGATCCAGAAGCAGTGTAAAGTTCGGAGAAACCAGGTGATGACATCACCCAGACTTCAAACAAGACTTTCGCCCAACAGGATCAAGGTAAGAATAAAAGGGGGTGTTCTCTTGAGGGGTGGAGGAAAGGTTGGGATTTGGCTTGACACAAGATGGGCTGTAAATGACAATTGCACTTTTAGTGAAATTGTGCTTTAGGGGACTCAATTGTCCTTTAAGCACCCCCTATACTCCCTTCAGTCTAGCTGGCACACTAAAATACTTACCTACTGTACACCCTTATTCCTGAGTTTTTAAATTGGCCTAGCTATACACTGCACACCCCTGGCAAAATAAAATCACTATGGGGAAAATTGATCAAAACTGGAGCAGTTGTCCATTAAAACCAATCAGCTTCTCCCTTCAGTTTGTTCAGTTAAGCTTTGAAAACGAAAGATTGTTTAGTGCGGGCAACTGCTCCAGACTCTGTCTGCTCCAGTTTTGATAAATTGCCCTCTATGTGCTTAGGACATTGTATCTGGTGCACATGTACAGGGCAGCCCCTTTAATGTCTATAGAACTCTGCTGCTTGGCTGGGAGCCACCATGTGTACAGACCATCTGTAGGAATGAATGGGGCCACAGTGCATGTTAGCACTAGGCACAGATCCCAGATTACTTTTTTCTTGCAAAAGCTGTGCAGCGCCGAGCAGGCCTGGACAGTGAAGAACTCGAGAGAAGCAATGAAGGTTAGTATTTTAGTGTGGTGGCTACACTTTCTAAAAGTGTATGTATCCTTTAAACCTCTCCTGAGCGTAGGTATTTTTAGCGCATTTAGAATAGGAAACGTGTAATCTACATGAAATATATCTCATTCATTGTTCTGTGGGCTCAAAGATCAAAATTTCCTTTAAAAGACCCCACAGCTCAGATTTTTTTATACTTACTGACCTGTTAAAAAATATACCCTAGAGGATGCTAAAATATTATTGGGCAATGTTGACATTTATTAGATTTTACATTATCTGTAGCATATTGGTCTTTAGCCAGCCGATGTCTGATATTTCTTTACTTACATTACATTACAATACAAAGTAAAAAACCCATATAATTGGTTTGCGGCTCCTCTGTTCTGCTGTGCTGTAATTCCTCCGTTGACGGTGAACTTCTTCTCTATGTGACATCCCGACTATGGCTTGACCTCATGCTTCTGCTGAAAGCACTATGATTCAATTGTTACTGAACGATACAGAAAGTCCACAATTTCTTACTGGTGACATTTGTCTTTGTGGCAGCCGAGCGCTAATGGCATCGGCTTGATTTATTAAGGTTTGATCAGCTTTTACCACTGGGCACTTGTGCATACACAGACACTTGCTGTGATGGGCGCCCACACTCCAGAGCCGCTACACTGAACAGAAGCTTTTAAAGTTCTTGCCTTCCATTTGTGTGGGTAGATAAGTAAGATATGGTTTCCAGAGCTTCCCAGTTAAGGGCTCCCGCAATACAAACAGTGTTAGTATCTTCTGAGGAAAAAACAAGCTTTTCAGTCCAGGGTGGTTTAACTGAGATGTCCTGAAGACTCTTTTTTAATTGCATTCAAAATTTCTAGAGGCTAGTAGGGGTGCCCTCCTTCTAGTAAATGTATTTGTAGTAGGCTCACATGCATGGTTACTCAGTTACACTAGATTATTAAAGCCTAACAACCTCCAGTTTGAATCAGACAAATACATGTTAGGTGCATTACACTTAAAAGTGTGGTAAGTCTTGCAGTTTGTTTCCTGTCCCCGTCCAGCATGCTGCAGAGAAGGACCCTTGCTCTTGCTTGTGTTGAAGCAGATGTCTGACACACCCTCTTCTGAGTGGGACTTAAAGTGACATTAAACCCTCAGATTTTTTAACATAAAACAATACTGTAATGTGTGCCTTACTGTAATCCATGGTTGTTTCCCTTCTCTTTGCTGCTCTTCCTTTTAAATCTGTATTTGTTCTCATGCTGGGCAGAAGTTCTGTTTTGCAGCAGACTGCCTTGTCTCTGAAATGGATACATGGTGTCTGTGTGAAGGTTCACAACCTGAGCCAGCACTACAGGAAGAGGCACTCAGCTACAAAGGGAAGTTCTCCCCCAGCATGAGAAGACATGAGGATTTAAAAGGAAGAGCAGCAAAGAGAAGGGAAACTACCATGGATTACAGTAAGGTACACATTACAGTATTGGTTTATGTTAAGAAATCTGAGGGTTTAATGTCACTTTAAGGTGGCCATACACTGTGCGAAATTAGCACAGTGTGTGCCGCTGTCGCCACCCTTTCAGCCAACATCCCTCGATCAGCTGATCAAATGAGCCGGTCAGAAAATCTTCATACGAACAGAGCGGGCAGCTAATGATCTGCCGGCTCTGTTTGGGTATTCTAACAGTGGTTGGCGGCCGCTGTCAGAATATAAAAGAAACAGCAGGGTTTCCTCCATTGACACACTGGTAGTGTTGATGGAGAAATCGGCTCTATTTTTTCTGTTCAGCCCACGGGTTGAACAAGAAAAATAGAGCAGTGTATGGCCAGCATTAGTTTCATCACAAAGATTACAATGTGACCATACAATCTGTGTACAATCAACTTTAGATTTACCAAAACTATGTAATAAGAGCTCACTGAATCTATCCAATCAATCTGTATTCAATCAGGCATGCCCTTGCACTACATCATTGTTGGTAGATCTAAAAGGAATTGTACAATCAGATTGTAATGTTTGTGAGAGTTTTATAGCTCAGCAATCAGTGAAGCTCATGCTTCCTGCTGATTGGAAAACTTTAGCTTTGTTTCAGCAGGGGGAATGTTGGACCTCTGCAGAGAGACCACTGCTTCCATACAGAGAGCAAGGGTCCTTCTCTGCACCATGCTGGCTAGGGGCAGGCATTTCTTCTCAGGCTGTGGCTACTTTTTGATCTGATGAGAATGCAGCCATTGATGGAGTACATGCATGTAGGCAGGGGGTGGCTGCAAAGAGGCTGGAGAAGATCACAACATTGAGATGCAACAAAATATGGAAAAAGGTAAATACAAGTAATGTATTACAGAAAAAAAGAGGTACTTGTTTATGGTACTTTACTTTATGGTACTCAGTGCTTTAGGAAATGAATGCCAATAAGGGAGAGTTTACATCTACTTTAAACTGACTAAACTAACAAATGCTGCCTGATTTAGATGATGTAATAAAACTATTTTACTGTAATGTATTATTTTCATAGTACATTCTTATTATGTACACAGCAATGTGCAGTAACCAGTGAGAAGCCATCTGATTGCTATTAGTTGTCATATGTCAGAGTTCCTTATTGCCCTTTGCACTGTTTTATGGAATGCTTAAACTCATCAGTGTGGCATGCCTTCACCTATATATCCGAATGTGGCTCTTGAGTAAACATGTGCTACAGGACCTCCAGTTACAAAATACTAAAAAATTAAAAGTGCAGTTTTAGACGCTCAATAAATCAGTTTCCACCTATAATTTGTCTGCAGAAGTCCATAAAATTGATTGACTGGCACAAACATTTCCTTTCCTCTAGTTTATAAAATATCCTGCTAATGTACTGTATATAGTATAGAATAGAAAATAATGTGAAAGTCTCTATAAAGGAAATCACTAGAGGTGCACTTGAGGACAGAGTAGGTTTACTATAACTACAACTATGAATGAACAGGAGGTTCCCATTCATTCATAATTGAGGATATAGTGACCATATCATGTCCTCAATTATCTACAAACACTCAGCGATCACTGATCACTGAGTGTTTGCATTGGCTCTCTGCTCTGACACACTGTCACAGGAGGCTGAGCGAGCAGTGTAGGGAGGAGAGCTCAGCCTCCTGTGACAGTGCAGGCTGTCTACGCCCACACACCGCTCTGCCGGACTGTGATAGGAGGCTGAGCGGTGTAGGAGGAGAGACAACGGCCGCTCACAGCGCTCTCCTCCTGCATCGTTCGGCCGGCTGTCACTTTCTCTTCTCCCTGCTGGGATACAGAGAGGCGCCTAGCGGGGAGGAAAGAAAGCAGGGATGCGCCAATGTATCGGCAGGAAAATTGCACTTTCGGCATTTAGCATTCGCAATCTCCGCAGAGTGATCCTTAGATCAAGATATTTCTTAATGAAGTTGATATTGCAGGTTGGCACAGTCACAGAATAATACATCTATGGTCTGATTTAAGGCAGCCATACATTACTTGAATTTCGGTAATTTCCTGTTGGCACCAAATGGCTCGACAAAAGGAGCTGGGTGGACAATTGTCAGCCAAATTGTGATGAATGGATCTTGGATACTCAGGCAGCCGCAGGTGTCAGCTGTCTGAATGCAATAGCCCAGCAGCGGAGATTCCTCCATCCAACCATGCAAACCTTAACATACGCGCAAATTCCGTATGTCTGTGGCTATTACTATAGCCAGAACGCACGGTATTTGCCCGTAAAATCACAAGAGGAGTATTTTGCGGGACACAGTGTTTTGTTCGCAATAGTCTGAACAATGGACATTGCATTGTTGTGTTTTTTAGATTTAGTGGGGTTCCGCACCTGTTCTTACAGCCGGATACACGTGGAAAACCGCTCATGTGTGAATGGAGCCTTAAGTATGGATGGGGGAACTGTTTGAATTCTCAATGCGCGGAACAAGAAAAATCTCAATGTATATGTCTAGTAATTTTCACCCTAGCAGAATAGCCGAGCCGAATGGGGCGAACGGTTCGGCTTCGGCGCAGCTGATCCAGATGTTGGATCGGCTGAGTCGAAGTCCTTCTGGACTTCGGTTCAGCCGAACATGCAGAGCATGTTCGGCAGACCGAAGTGCAGCTGAAGGCAGCCGATGTACAGCTGATTTCAGCCAATGTACGGCTGAAATCAGCCATACAAGCCTGAAGTGAATAGCTGAACAGCGTTTGGCTCACTTCACTTCGGCAGTGTTATTCACTCGGCTGCCTTAGGCAGCTTTGTGAATAACCCTCAAGGTGTTTTTTGCTTGGACAAGGGCTGGATTGTGACATCACCACCTTCCATCCACTCAGCGCAGCACCGGTACAGAACTCCTTAGATCACGGTAAAGCACTTTAGTAGCTCGGGCGACCATGTAGTGTGAATGGGAACCCATAAAAACATATGGTGGGAGTTTCTGAAATTATATTGCAAAAGTAAGAATTCACTACAAACTACAATAAAAAATTGTCTGAACTTGGTTGGTTATTGGGCTCAAAGGCTACAAATTTCTGTTGTAATAAATTACCTTCAGAAGTATCTGTGGTCAAAAACTGAAAATAAATCTGTATTGAATTTAAATAAGTTATTTCCCACTCCTATTAACCATACCAAGCTACATGTTTGTTAACCTACTGATTGAAGATGCCTATAAGATGTATGTCCTCAATGCAGTGACACCATTTCACTCAGCCCTGTGAATATCTATTTCCTTGTGTCACCACTCTTACAGAGCCCCTCTGAACAATGTAATGTTATCATTGCTTGCTGGAAGCAATGCATGATGGGACATGTAGCCTTGAGAAATTGAGATTGCATCACATCAAGTAGCAGGGAGAGAGACACAAAGCAAACTGAGAATCCAGGAAGATATTAAAAGTGATGGACAGATGGAAGGCAGCACTCACTACATAAAAGGGATTTTTTCAAGTAAGCTTTGATTGCACTATCAAAAACAACTCTAGAAAGTATTTCTATTACAATGCTGATGTTATAACAGGATAAATTATGCTGGTCTTTTGATCTCCTTTAGTAGCACAATGAACAAACCAAGAAATACAAACACATACAAGACGCACTTTGTGATTTCATAGCCATTCAGAAACACGGCTCTGTTTACCTTTTAGAGATAAAATTATAATTATTTTGATTCCTAATTGAACCTCTAACCCAGGTAAGTAAATGTATACACAGTGTGAAGAATGAGAACCCCACTCAATTATGCAAATTGCATGCTCTGGAGCACAGCAATTAATGTGCATTTCATCTAAGGTCAATTATGTCAAGGTAAGGTCAGTGCGAGATAGTTTAGAATGTAACCAGCCACTAACACGATGAACTGTGTTTACTCTGTTTTCCAGACAGAGCCCAAACTGCAATAAATAGCATTTCTAAAATCCTTTAAAGCTGGGGAAAAACAAAATGCCCTTGCAGTGGAGCTACCCTGGACTGCAAGGGTTAACTGCTAGGTTAGGTCTAGGGGTATCCGGTAAAGCAGATTTACTTACCTGATACCCCGTTCCCCATCATTTAGTGCTCTCCTTGTTTTCCCTACGCCCGGCTTGTGGCCTGTCCCTTGGTGTTTTCACGTATAATGCAGTGCTATGGGCATCAATGGGCCTCTGACGACCAGAGCATAGGGGTAAGAGCCTGCAGGAGCCGGTCTTGGAGCCTGTTGGAGCGGGTGGAGCAGGGCTCAGGTATGTAAAAGTCTTTGACATGTTCCCTAGACCTTTCTGTGTGGGGGCAGCCCCAATGAATGTTTTTTTTTTTTTTTTTTAAAGACAGAAAAAAATGGGTTTGGGTAACTTTTAGGGATGCACCGATACCAGTGCTGATACTTGGCATTTTCATGAGAACAACCGGGGATGCAGCGGTTGCAGCTGGGACCTGGCTCTGGCGCTCCACCACTGTCCTGAAATCATTAGTCTGTATTGTTTTAGAAAAACTGTCACATGACACTAAACAAAAATGTGAGTACTGTGAGGACTTGGACAAGTATCAGTACTTGTACTTGCAAAAATGGTATTGGTGCATCACTTTTGCATTATTTCTCTTCTCAAGTCTTGGAGCTCGAAAAGTATCTGTACTTGTACTTGTACCGAGTACAGTACTTGGTATCGGTGCATCCCTAGTAACTTTTTATAATTTTATTTTTTAT
>NW_017306320.1:1112387-1139092 GCF_000935625.1 Nanorana parkeri | reverse complement strand
ATTTTATTTTTTATTATTATTATATGTTTTTCAAAATATTTTGTTTGTGTTTTTTTTGCACTATAACACAATTGTTGTTTTACAAATAAAATCAATATATGTCAAAAGAAAAGAAAAAAACATGAAACCTAGCTAATGTTGCCTGTTTAGAGGCCTCTTTTGTCTGAAATGTTCATTGAGTGATGAATCATTGCTCTGACTAATTCATTTGTGTATGGAAACTGCAACTTGAGCTACAGAGCTTTCAACAAGTTGTATATAAAGAGGAACAAATGTGGGAAAAGTGGCTGAGGGCTCCACCACCTGGCAACCCCCACCCCCTAAGAAATCAATATAAATTAATTCACATTTATCTGACTGGAAACACAAACAAATTAGAATTCATTTTTAGCATTTACCTTAATAATAAAATAAAATATACAAATCCCTACATTCCTTTTAAAGCTGAACTTCTGGCTGATATAAAAGTCAAACATTAATGCAACCCTATAATCATTAACACATCAGTACATTTATTTTTTTAATGCAACTGGTTTAAGCATCTGAATTTGACTTGATTAAAGTTTCTTTTGGTCCCCAGGTACAGTAGCACTCACACTGAGAGTGGAAAGGGCAGCAGTGTGGCGCCAATGAGGTGAGTCACATGCAAAAGTGCCATCAAGAAACAAGCTGTTAGGGTAAGAGGTCAGTGTGAGCAGAGAGATGACCTTATCCATCTTATGCTGTTTCTTCTCCAATCAACAGGCAGGGGCAGAGTGGTGCAAGTAGTGTATTTCTTAACTGTAACAGAGAAAGTGGTATAATCCGACCAGCTGTCCTGTGCTGTGCATCAGAGCTGTGTAAATTTCAGGAATGAATGGACAGTAAAACAGATCCTTTGGTAGGTAAAACAGCTCTCATGTATGCATTTTATCTGTGTATTTAGATGTTTGCCTGGAGTTGAGCTCTACAATCACCCTATGTTGTTTACTCTAGGATTTTTCTTTAAAGTGGACCTGTCACTAGAAATTACTTCAGCATGCAGCTCTTCATGCTGATATGAAATCATCTTACATTGATTAGTTAAACAAATATATTTTTCTTTTACTTGCATTGATTGTTTTTCCACTTCCTGGTCCTCTTGGACATTAGTGATGTAATCTGTGCCCAAGTGTTGCATCCTGGGAAGGTTACATCAGCAGAGCATTGCTGGGAAATTTCATCTGTAAAGGCATTTTCCTCCCCTGAGATGATGTGCATAGTCACATGTCCTAGTCACATGTGCTAGAGTTCCAGGAAGTAAATAAAGTAATCTGCCCTTAGTAAAAATGTGCACTTTCAGAAGACTGGGAAGGAAAAGAAAAGTAAGGTATGCAAAGAATAAAAAGCCGGCAATTATCTAGAAGTATGTGTTTGTAGATTGTCTACTAAACATTTCTAAAGGCGCCTTTGTTGTCATTTGAAATATATCAGTAAAGTTTAAATGTTGAAGTATATAGAGTAGACAAAAGCTATTCAGCCTTGTAGGATATGCCATATTAGTGGTTTTACATTACATCTGAACTAGGCTGGCTACATACAATAACAAGGGGTGGTTCAGCAAAATATTGTGTACTTACATGCAAATGGACAGGTTGGATAGGCAAGACAATGTCTTCTTATTTCTTGCATACTTGACATACAAAATGCTTTTGATGGAACCATCCCCTCCCTACCTGATGTGTGCACATAGGTTTGCTTATTATATAGTGGGCTCATTGTCACTCATCACACCCCACTCAGTTAAAGCAGACCTATATTAAGAAATTATAATCTAATTACATAATCTATGGTGTTCTGGCAGATCAAACTTGCTGACAGTGTGTGGCCAGGTTTGGGAGACCATCTAAGGCTGTGAATTAAAGTTGAAGAGTCCTTCCCTCTCCTGTACTGAAATAGCTTACTCTGATTTCGCTGCACACTGTGATCTTCTCTGAGCAGCAGCAAGTCAGATAGAGCCCACCTCATTTCCTGGCTGAAGGACATCCAGAAGCATTTCCTTCCTTACTTGTTGACTGTCCCTGACCCACCCCTTTTATTAATTGGATTTTAGTTCTTTCCATCATGGAAATTCAGCATCACATATGGGCATTACCTAGGGCAATGTTCATGCAAATGTAGCCTGTCTAAGAACACCCACTTCTCCAGACTGATAACAGCCCATCAAGGCATTTTGATATTCGCATAATTCCTTCCAAGAGCCGGCCCACTACTTACAAGAAGGGCTAAAGCCTTTTGAGAGGAGTATCAAGGCTCTTATGTTTTCGGGAAGCTATGTGAAGCACCCTGCTTGCCCTCCCACCATCCATGATCTGCCTGCATTGCATAGAGACCAAGTGATGACATCACATGGTCTAAAATAAGGTTTGTAATTAAAATGGAAAAGTTTTATGTAAAAATGTGATTAACAAGCTATGGAGAAAGTAAAGGAGTAACCAGAGAAGGCAAAATATAAGCAGATTAAACTTCAGCATTGAAGATGATGCCAGGAAGTCATCTTCCTTGGTGCACCTGGAAGCCAGTAATATATGGCGCATCCAGAATGATCTTAAGCACAAAACTATAGAACACGTGTAGAGTAGACAGAGACATTAATTTTGGTATGTAGTTATTATAACTTGACGTTTTATATTTACAGATGTGACCACAAAGCAATGTCCTCTTGAAGGTCAGGCTGTAGAGTAAATAAAGGATAACACAATTAACAACTACTATGAGGCCCATTGCCTTTGGTAGAGGGAGCTGCTGTGACCCTGCTTGAAGAATGATTGGTCTCCCTTCACTTTTCCCAAGGAAATATCACTATTGTGTTTTGGCCTTCATTAGTTATATTGTATTGGTGTTTTATTTATGATATGTATTGTTAAAGCCTATCTCAGGAAAAAAATTCCCCTTGCTGTAACTGCTTATTTTAGTCTAGGGGTATTGTGTAAAGGACTTACCTGATTCCAAGACCAGCACCCGCATCCTCTTCTCTGTGCTCCTGAGATCTGAGGCTTGCTGTCATCATTATGTACAATGCAGGACCCATATCGCTACATTATATATGAGGATGCCATAGAACAGTCAACATAGGGGAGATGAGGTAAGCACTGACAACCAGGGGAGCAGGTAACAGCTAAGTAAAATACCGTAAATAATACCCCTAGACATAAAGAAGCAGTTAACCATTGCAATGTGGGGTAGCCCCACTGCAAGGAGAGTTTTTTTCCCCCCCAGGAGATAGGCATTAAAGTAAACCTGTCATGTCCACCAAATTATATAAAGTAGCACTACTGCCAGGTTAGCACCTTAGAGTATCTGTGCTTTCCCTCAAATATGTTCCATTGTGTCAGAGCCTCTGCTGGCCATGGACAACGTTGGTTAACCTATTCATTTGGCTCATGATTAGGGATGGGCTGCATAAAGTTCGAGTTAGAACCGAACACGGGGGGTGTTCGGCTCATTCCTACTCATGATGGCTCAAGCACATTGGAAAACCTGAGTGTAGCTTTAGTAGTATTAGAAATCATGTGTTTTAAGTAATATAAAACACAAGATCAGATTTTCAGGAGAACAATGAGCAACACAGGAGTGACATCTCCAAATGTTACTTCAGATCTCCTGAGACTACCAGTCAGAGGCAGCAGAGCCTTAGATTTCACACTGTAGATATACAGCTATGAGGCTCAAGGCACAGAGGTTTCTAGGCACAGGAAGTGCGCTGCTATTTTATTGGATGAACTCAAAGCAAAAAATAAATCTTTCAGAATACTGGCGAGGCACAATTTAAATTTCTAAATGTAGTTCATAACATAGGACATATACATTTTTTAATTCAGGTCCCTTTTAACACAGATGGTCTAATTTTGTGACATAATTCTTTTTCTGCTCTCATTTTTAGGCATGGTGGTGGACAACTTTCAGGATTCCTGCTTAGCCCGTCTTAATTGGGCAAGGAATTTTACATGTTATTTACAGATTGATGTATATAATGTCTTCAGTGCCATAACTTTCCATTATGCTCTTCTATGCTGCCTTAATCTGTGCTGCAGGCTCAGCAAAGGCCCTATGTTAATATTAACTTTTAAAAATCAGTATTGCATAATGCATTCCCCCTTCTCCCAGAATGATAGCATTTGGACCTTGTCATTGGCCACTCAAACACATGACATTGCAATGTAGAAGGCAAGGGGGGGGGGGGGGGCATTTTTTCCCCATACCCTGAAGTACTACATTTTTCAGACGGGCTTCCGAACAAATGGCCAAAGAAGACAGGAGTACCACTGATACTGTATGTTATGACTCCCGGGGGGCATCTTATGTAGCAACAAGGTTATTTTGTGCTTGATGTGATAATGACAGATTGGCTTTAGCAATTTCCTACATAGTAAAATTGGAGATGGCAACATGCTATTCACACAAGTGTTTTGACAGATCACTTTTTGTAAAGCAAGTGGCATACTGGTACAAGCAAGACTACAAAATACAACTAGATTGGAATGAACCTGACCCTATCATGTGGATCATGTCATGTTCTTCATAGATACAATGTGACAGGGCCAGGGAAACTCTTGTTGAAAACTTTTAACAGCATTTATCCTGTCAGACCCAACCGCCCCCCACCTTGACTCTCCTCTATAACAATTACCTCTTTAGCAATTAACTCCTGTTAGTCCTCCCATGTAAAGGTCACACATGCATAATGGATTACGGCATTTCAACGGAGGCTGGAATTAGTTTAGCTGAGACATTGTTACCATTACATGCTTATATGATGTACACATTTATCTCAATTCTTGGTAAATGTCATATATAGCTGTCACTGGTGAGTCTAGAATCAAGTGTAATAGGCACAAAGACTTAGCACTACTAGGAGTGATTTCAATTACATTGAATTTGGCAGCAAAATTATTCATTTGTCGGAAGCAAAACATCAACATTTTACAAGTTAACTTGATTAGACAAAGATTGCTTGGAGGGGGGGAGTATTTTGAACAGTTTAGTGTACTTCATTTAGTCCTTTTTTGTATGCCTTTTTTGTGTTGCTTTAAAGTTGTGTATGTGCCTTTGTTTTCACTGTTTCTTTCTTTTTGTGGAAAAAACTTAAAGTATTTAGACTAACTTGGGCTTTTTTTTGGCATAAGACCAGGTCCAGGGTCATTGAAAAGAAGCGTCCACAACTTTCAAGAGTCATTTAAAGCCTATTGCACCCTTAAAGCTTCCATTTGATGTCAATAAATAAACTGAGGCTGAGGCTAAGAGTAAATAGTTACGCATCTACATTTGTTTTCATTATGCTGAAGCTGCTCTAGGATGAAATCAGTCTGGCACATGTCAGTAGGGTGCAGAGAGGACCACTGATCTCTGTCTGTAAGCAGCAACCACTCTGCAGTGGTCTGATTGCAGTGGTCTGATATATCCCCTTCCCTTCTGTGCAACAGCTAAAGCTCTGTAATCAGGAAAGCTCATGCTGTCTGTTCAGCGGCCACAGGGACAGAGGGGGGGTTGGGCATCAGACTGTTATAGAGAGACCACTGCTTACACACAGAGATCAGTGGTCCTTTCTGCATTCTACAGGCAGAGGGCAGGCTAACTTAAAGTAGCTTCAACATGTGGCTCCATTCTGAGTTGATTTGGTAACTTTTAAAGTTAAAGTTTAAGCTGGGCTTTAAAAAACACTAAAAGCCACCTTAATTATACATTGACTATGCAAAATGTATTTTAGGCCCCCAAGAAGTGCAGAGTCTAAGGCCCCTTTCACAGGGGCACTGTCAGTTTCGCTCGGCAGAGGATGTATGCATGCATCCCCTGCTGATTGGAAAAGTACAAACGGATGTCACCAAACTCTCCTTGTAATTGGGTGAGATCCACATCAGTCCATTTTGTCCTCCATCGTAAACGCAACTTACCGGATTCATGTTAGGTCTATTGGGAGTCGGATGTTAGCAGACATGTGTCCTTTTACATCTGAGTACCCCTGCTCCATCACAATCAGGTTCACCAGAATAGAACTCTGTTCCCTTTTGTTAGGTTTTGTTTGTTTTGTTAGACTAACATTGGGATTCTGATCAGATCCATCTGATAATCTGACAGGGGGACCTTTTTACTCACATGCATACACGTACTAGGCCAATTTAGACAGAAGCCAAATAACTTTGCATAACTTTGCATGTCTTTGGAGTAGGGAGGGGAAACTTGGCAAGAACAGGGAGAACATGCAAACTCCTTGCAGATAGCACCCTAGCAGGATCCAAACCAAGGACCCCAACCTCCCCCAGTGCTGCAAGGCACTAACCCACTGTTCTCCCCCATAAATTCTGCTGAAATCTCCTAATTGTTTTCAACATTTTGGTGAAAAGGAAAATTCGATTTCACTTATCTTTTAGCATTTTCAATATTTTATGGAGGAAAAGAATATATAGCTTACCCATATCAACAAACCAGATTTACAGCTGACATTTTCCCAGCTCACGTTTAAACCTAATAGAATATGTCTGGTTAATATAAACTAGCTCTCTTCCATTACCTGGCATCACATAATACCCCACTGAGTTGGGTAAAAGTAAATTGGTATTTGCTTTTTGGCTCATATGGGCTCACTTTCTTTGTGTAACAAGTATCTGAGCAACACCAGGTGTTTTCATCATATAACAATGTTTTATTCAAATAACTTAGAAACTGAAATTATGTGCAACCCTGTAATCAGTAGTTTTGACAGGCAGTGTTTGCCGGGATCATAGGAAATAGATACTTCCCGGCATTTTACAGGGCTTTCTGTCAATCCAAACCCAGGGCTGTATTTAGAGTTTATTCCGCTGTAGGAACAGAAAATGAATGAGAGCTTAATTAGTAACTGTGCAGTTTTTAAAGTGTATTTCCACTTTTGCAGCCAATTGGAATAACACCTACTTTACATATGTTGCATGTTCTCATTCACAACTTTAACTTAAAAAAATATTTAACAATAGCACCTCACCTTTTTGCAATGATGTTTGTGCAAACTCCCGGACTAAAAAAATCCTGTTTAGTTTTCATTGTCTCAGTCGAGGGGAGTTTTGTTTCTGTGCTGGCAGATTTCATTATCACTTGTGAACTAGATGCGCAGTATCTGTGACCAATAATTTTATCTTAGCGAGAGACTGAATTCTAATGTTTATGGTATATGGAAAAGCCTGGACTTTTATCTTTTAAACATGTGTTATTACACACCTAAGCTTTGATCATTATCTATATATCCTAAAGTTTTGCAATAGCCATTAGCACTCATGTGTGCCATGCACCATGGTTGTATTTAATTGTTTCTCTTTGTTCTATATATAAATATGTGGTTTTCAGAACCATTTTTAAAATTGTATAAAGCTCAAAGAAAAATATTGTGCGCTTTGAAAGCTTGTATAAGGTAAAGACGACAGCCACGCATGCACACAAACGTCCCTATAGAACTGGATGGAAATATGCTGTGGTGCACATGTGCGCACAATCAGAAATACGCACACACGGCAGGCGCACAGCAAGTGACACAACAAGCATTAAGGAAATAACCTATTTAAATGAGCCTGCCCTGCTCACTGTGCTGATGGTCTTTCAGCTGTGTGTGTTTGTTAACTGTGCCTGTGATCCTGTTGAAGACTTTGGCTGTGACTCGGATTGTTTGGACTCCTCTTGATTGCTGCCTGCTCCTGTCCTCAGCCTGTATCCTGGACTTGTTTATTGCCTCACAATTTTGTACCTTGTTGCCCGGCTGGCTCTGATCCTCGGCTATCTTTGACTCCGTTCCTGCTTCCTGAATTGGCTGATCTGCTCCTGGACTTTCCTGCATCTGTGCCTGATCCCACCTAGTGTTCCTTGCTGTCCTTTCACACCCTGTTCGCACCTCCGGGGAGTGTTGGACACGAGAAGTAAGAGAAGCCTCCTCAACTATCGGTCTCTCACCGGGTACGTGATAGTTTGCATCTTTAATTACTGAATTTAGTCAATACAGGTTGTCACTTAAACAAGAAAGGGCTGGGGGAACAAACATTATAGCTTGGTCCTAAGTGGTAATATCCCTCCATTCAGACCTCAGTTAGAGTGGCAGCACAGTCAGTGACAGCTACTAGGTGTTACAAAGCTATCTGCTACCTGTTCAGCCCAGCATTCAGAGTGACTGACAGAGAGAAGTCTTCCAGCATCAACCACTTTTTACATGTTAGAGTTTTATTTCAACAAATTCTATGCTGCATTTAATACTTAAAAAAACTAAAAAAACTCTCCTAGTAATTGGGCTACTCCCACAGTGACTGGTAACAAGGACTTTTATTTACATGATCCCCCATTCTACCAGCAGCCATCTCTCAAATCTTTGTGCTCTGGCTTGATGGGTGGTTCAATGGCCCTAAATGTTATCCAATGATATCAGAGTGCCGCCAACTGCTGCAGGATGTAGGAAGAGAGGCTGGAGACTGCTGGTCTTGCAGTGTGAAGTGAGCCTGCAGGTACCCTAGGCAAAAATGAGCATTTAAACATTTGCAGGACAGAGGGAGCCCCAGTGCAAGGGGAGTTTTTTGTTTTCCCCGCAGATAAGCTATAAAGCAGTGGTGAGCTGCTACTGATTAGTGCCTCCTCTGTTGGCGTTTGGCTCCACTATTAAGATAATAATAAGAATCCTCTGATAAAGTGTATGAAACCAATCATGAATTGTCTTTTTCTCTATGTCTCTTTTAAAGAAGAAATAAATCCTGTGTTTAATATCAGTTGCTCCTAGCATCATCCCTTAATCTATAAATCCACGATGGCCCATAGTATAGAATGTGAATTGTTTGTTTGATTATTTTGGGCTATTGTCTCAGCATGGTACACTCAGGACTTGCAGGTAAAAAAACAAACCTGCTATGCACACTTACCTGTTTTGTTGTTTTTGCTGTTATTTATATCTGTATTACTGCAACAGATGTTAAGTTGTTCATCCACACACTAGGTCACCTATCTTGTCTAGCCAGGCTTCCAGTGATGAGCCAGGGAGTGATGCAGAAACCTTGTAGAGGTGACACAGCATTGCACAGAGTATAAAACATAACAAATCTGATTTCCTTAATGGAAATGACTATCAACTTTTATTGCCGAAAAAGCCTTACATAGTTACATAAATTATGACCAAAAAGTTCACTTCGGGGCATATTTATAAAGCAGTTGGTGTGATTTTCACCAAACATTCACTGGTGGTAAATCAATCAGGTAATTTAAAACACATGCACCTAAAAGATACACCTGCACTGCTTATTTGGCACACATCAGATTGGGAGCTTTATAAATATGCCCTTTTAAATTACTGTATATCTAAACCTCAACTGAATGTCATTCAGTTTGCTAAAGCAAAAGTGTATCATAAACATTTGTAACTTTGTGTTTTAATAAAATACTTTTTTTTAACCTTTTTTGATCATTTTTTACATCAAAGTGCAGCTGATTTCCTGCAGTCTCTTCATAGCCACTTCTTGTCTACGTATATTCCAGCGATAGCTATATGGCATTTCTGAGGGTGGGTTTGCTATTGGTGACAGCAGTTGATGATGCCTGTATAATGTGTGGTAAAATGGCTACTTGTGGTCTCAATGTAGTCTTTTGTGTGACAGGGTGACAATGCAGGAGCATAGTTAAGAGGACAGAGCATTGTCATCCTATTATGTGAAGTGCCTGAACAAGGACCTTCATGGCAGGATCAATGTGTATTATTATTATTATGCAAATACCTTCTGAAGCTAGTTTAACATTTTTAAAGCTTGTATGTGATTTTAGCGCTCAGGTTGATATCCATTTTAATAATTCACATGATATTACCAGGGCCTAGTTAGTTGATTAAATGCCCAATTTTAGAGTCTGATATATTGCTGATTTAGTCTTTTCCAATTAGCAGCAAATTGTTTGTATCTTAATGTATAAGTGCTGACATAAAATCGGATCTGCTGTATTTTCTGCCTAAGATTTATTTACAAAGAGTCTTATTTACAAGGATGTAATTACAGTTGGTTGGGTCAACAGTGATGCTCAAAACTAGAAGAGGTCCACAATTTTCTAGACTACAACATCCCAACATCAGAAAAAAATGAGCAATTTCCAACCTGACCCAACATTGCACCCATACATAAAATACATATGATGGGCTCCCAGCTAACCTCTTCTACAGAAAACCTGGGATAGCATGATGTTCATGCAGATAGACCAAAGGTCCATGAAGCTCCTCTTTTATTGGCAAGGATCGACTCCAAATCATAAATATGGAAAGCGGTAATGTTTGTGTGTGTGTTTGTGGTAGGTATGCACGCCCATATTTTTTATTCTATTGAAAGCAGAGGAAGCTGGTCCAAGAACTTTTGGCAATTACTGGATGCCTCTTTAAAAGAGCAAACCTACTCAAATGGGTCCTCACTGCTGAATTCACAGGTCTTTGGAAAGATATAAACGTTGCACCTGTAATAGATGGGCATAAGGTATTGACAGGGTGTCCGGGCCAGCAGAGGTTCAAGCCCTCCCCTACTCTAACCAGAATGTAAACCCATTTGGGCGGAGTTGCTCACCACAAAACAGAGAAACATTTTGGAAAGTATCTGAAAAGAAATATAAAAGTATCTGGGAAGAGAATAAAATTGTACCAATCGGGGTGTTGTGTTTAAATAAAGGCCAATGATCAAGAAGATTCAAAAAGAGAAGTAGGTAAATTGATTCTGTAATACATAAAGGTCTACAAAGCTTTCTAGTCTTTATTAAGCCCTCTTTGAGATACAAATATCCGAAAACACATGGCCACAGGTAGGTTATAAATCACCTTATGGCACATAGAAAGAAATGGGAGCTTTTCTGCCGAACGGCTTAGAAAATAACCAATAATCTTTTGTCATGCTCAACAGTGCATAATTAGTTCAACCTGTGTCCATTAATAGAAAGTATTTACTATATGCCAATACCAGCTTGTCTGACCTTGAAGAAGCCATATTATCTCTGTTAGGCTTACGGACACTTATTTCAACATAGGCTTTATTCTCAAGACAGTCGCTCAATGAGACTGCTTCCCTGGTACAGCTCTGCATTCATTACCAGGTCTACATACAGATTAAATATTACTAAATTGCATCGGGGACTAGAAGGCTGCCTTCTCGTGTTGTATTAAGCCCATACACACAAAAGACCTGGGTATTTGTAAACACGCACTAAACCCTGTGTCCACAGACACACGCTGAATGTGTACTTATTCAAAACATCAACACACACTGGTCACTGGAAAGTCTTGTATTATTATTATTATTTTTTTTTGTCTTGTGCTTTTTTGCCAGTTTTTGCAAATTCAAAATTACGACCTTTTACAAGCTCCGTTAACCCCCTTTGTACCAAATGACACGCACCCTCGCATGTGTTACTGGTAACAATAATAAGGCTTTAGGAGATAGTTGGATAGGTATACTGTTAGGTTAAACTAACGGTAAAACAGATAAATACCCAGTTCTATAGAATTTCAAACGCCCATATACATTTAATTTTGACACTGTAAAATAATCCTGTTTCTACATGTTTATTTTTCTCTATTTATGTTTTTTCCCCCCCTTGGCTCATTTTGACGCATTATACGGCCAAATCTTCAACTGTCCTTCCATATTAAAAGACAAGGAAACGTGGTGCTTGTTGGAGGTTCCTCTTAATATGGCTTAAGCTGCGATGTCTTTTAGAGTTCCTGTGGCTCTTTGGAATTCACAGCTTTGTCTCCAGCTTGGGCACTCTTGGCTTGCCAGAAGAGACTGCATAAACAATGACATTCATTAACATGTCACTGAAGGTTGCACTTGCACATCATTCAGGTTGCACAATTAAATTTAGAAAGCATTGACTATAATAACATATAACATTTTTTCATTGCATCCTTTTGTTTGGCAAATGTAACCATTTTGGGATTCTGCCGCTCCAGTACAAAGATAGCGCACAGCCAAGGACTACTGAAGTGGTAAGAACAGACTTCACAAAAGGAAGACACTGTACATGATTCTCAAGCCTGATTAGGCCTTTGTTATGTATCAAAGAAGCTTAAGAATGAACTGGTAGGAACTTCTAGCTGCAGAGCTTCGTTGTCTCGTACGTGGAGCCATTAGGAAGCTGACTGCTGAATACAGAAAGCTGGGCTTGTATTCTTCCCACCTCATTGCTGCTCATTTTCAGCCGGTGTCGTAGTAAGCAGTTAAACAGATCCAACTTACGGGCACCAGGTGGGGAAAGGAAATTTACTCGTTTCCTCAACTCTTGCATTTCCATGAGTGCTCCTTCTCTGGATCCAGGCTGTTCAAGCTTTTGAGCTAAGCCCCTGATTGCCTCTGGATCAAAGGGCACGCTATAACCAAAAGCATGAAGACCATCAATACGGACATACTCAGGGTCTCCCAATTTGTCATCCAAAGTCTGTTTGTCAGTCCATTCTGCTGAATCTTCCTCTCCTTCTTCTTCAAGAGGATTGCTTCTCATGTAAAAATGTACAGTCTCAAAAAATGACCGCCACCGATGACCTAATATCAAAGTCCAGTTCTGGCAGCGGTCTCCTCCTTCCATGTCCCAAGTTTTCTCCCAACTTGGATAACCTTGTTCCCCAGCGGGCAACAACCAGCTTTCTGAGTGGCTCCCTCCAAAGGGGTTAACATACACTGTTACTTGTGGATCTCTGGTCCCATTCCCAGCAAGACAGAGGCGCATTGAAAGTCCTAGAAGCATATGCAACTGCCTTGGCCAGTGCTTGTTGCTCTTGCATGTCAGCAGCATACGCTTCCTGCCTCCCATCTGAAACCACATGCCAAGTCGTAGATCACCAGAAATAAAGAACGCTGGAGCTCTCAAGCGTCCATCCTGCTTTAGGAGCAAGTATTTCACCTCCAAGTCCTGAAGGCTACCTTCTGTCCCAAGGAAAGGTTCTGAGGACTCAGGCACTGAAGGCACACACAGGCCTTGAGCTGAGAGAGTGTATCCAGGGTTGCAGCTGGCACACTGGGCATGAAGTACTGTTGAACAGAGGGAACACAAGGGACCTGGTCCTTGTATGCAAGGTATGTTTGCCTGGCAGTTGGGATGCTGGAAAGTGCAGGTACAACTGTGGGAGGCCTCTAGAAATGTCCCCGGCACAAGAGAGGCACTACAGTACAGAAGAGACTGAATCCGATGCCACCAATAAGATACAGACCTGCAGGGGAAAAAAAAAATACTATTTACTTAAACCTAAAATCACTTATTATAT
Source organism: Nanorana parkeri (assembly GCF_000935625.1). Lineage (NCBI taxonomy): Eukaryota > Metazoa > Chordata > Amphibia > Anura > Dicroglossidae > Nanorana > Nanorana parkeri. The sequence continues at coordinate 1,125,852 of NW_017306320.1, read as the reverse complement.
AATATAGTAATACTACACATTAGATACATATGCATATTCAGTAAAACAGTGCAGAGAACAATAAAGATGTGCAAAAAAACGGTAATCCATATTAACCAATCCCATTTAAGTTTAATACTATCAGATAAATCAATTCCAGTTCTGATCAGGTGCTATGGATTACTGTACACTGTAATTTGCTCTTTGATTAATTGAAAAGGTCCTGCATTAACACCTTTCTATCAAAATGTAAATTACTTTGTATTCATATGTAACAAAAAAAACTTTTCACCATAATTCTACATACAATAATACGAGTAATGTCATTATAAAGTAAAGAATATTTGAAATATTTAAGAATGTATTATCTATAGTAGTGAAAACATCTTCTAGTTGTGTAGCCAAAAATTTGATTTGATTACAGAAGGAACGTTAAAAGGAAATTCCTCCATTTAGAAAAAAGTTAATAAGTGCACACTTCTTCATAAAAGAAAAAAAAATGTGCATTTATTATTATGATTTTTTTTTGCTTTAGAGCCAGTAAAGCATTGCAACCGTAATCAGTGGATCATGGGTGCAATGCTCTGGATCCTGAAGACTCTTCCATGTCCATGTCCTTTTCTTGGTGAATGAATGGACTACAAGTGCATTGACATCAATCCATGAAGAACTACAAGTCCCATTCTCCATCCACAGATCCTGCCAAAGGACCATGGGGAACAAAAGTAGCCACCCTCCAGAAGGAAAGACAGTGTCGGGATGAATTCAGAGATGATTTGAGGATCTACAGCCGAGTGATACACAAATAAGATACATTTTGTTAATAGTTAGGGTACTTGAATGTATTTTAAAGATTTAACCCCTGAGTTTAGTGCCATTTTAAATAATGCCTCCCCCAACTACCGTATGCGTGTAGGCTGCAGAACAAATCCCAAGTGTTTTTTAAGAAAAACAACAGCTATGACTATGAAAAAAACCCAATGACTCCTTAAGGAATGTATGCAGATTATTATTTTTTAATAAAACCTGTTACAATCATCATCAATGTGTTCCCATACAGTCCTTCAAAATGTTTACATGCTCTTTGGTCCAGTGACGTGGACAACCTTAACACAACCTGTACATAGGAAAAGGCACCATTGCCAACCTCCTTCTGACCATGCTGACCGTGCAAACTGCCTTGTTGTCATGCTGATCTGCTAGCTACAATACTAAGTTCCATTGTAAGTACTCTACTGTATAGAAATATACATACTTTTTCTGGTTCAGTGACCAGAGAATTAGTCAAGCAACTAGCATTTTCTGAAGGAGGTCAGTAGTGGCTGACTCCAACAACAGGTTTACTTTAATTAGGAATTGTTCTATATTGTGCCACAGACATCTAGTTGCTTCAGTAGGCTTGGGCCTCCATATATGCATGCACAGCCATGTATTAACAATAACCTAATTTTTTTAATTCATGCTGTCATTGCAGAAAATTCACAGATGGACAATATCAGCTCCTTTCATTTGAATTTTGTAACAGATTTACCAAAAGCTGCAGAGTCAGAGCTCTCCACCCAGCACCCTCATGAGTAATTCTTCAATATGGCTATGACTAAAGATAATTTTTATCCCATGTCACCCTCAAAGTCATATTAAAAGGAAGACCCTGTACTGTATTTTTGTATTTTATATTTTTGCTTTCTTAAACATACCCAATGGCAGTGCCCGGATCCCCGTATCCTTTTTGAAAAATAGCTTGCCTGTCTAGTCTTTGCCCTCATAAACTTCAGTTGGATTCAGTGCTTAGTTTGGGTCTTACAATTTTCAAACAGGACTTGATGAACTCCCTTCAATCAAACAGAGGCAGATTTGCCCCACCCTACTTGTGCAGAATATATAATAAACTGTAATATTCAGGGCACAGATGAACTTCAGCATTATATATTAGATATTGCTGGGTTTGTTTTATTATATACTATGTTATGCTTGTTGGTGTATATTTGAGCTATCAAGTATTTATTTTGTGTGTGTCGCATTTTTATACACAATGAAGGAAGTAAACAATTGAATTGGGGACAAAATGGTTTGTCTCTTATATACTCAGCTTTGTGATGCTTAAAATGCAGAGCTTAGGCCAAGATAAGATCTAAATGTGTGGTTGCAAGGTGTTAATTGGGTAGTGATTAACAATTTCATTCTCTCACAAAGAAAGCATATATATCGCTAGACATTTGAAGGTCATGTGACAATCGCAGCTGTCATTTTTTTTTTTTACTTCCCCAAGAGGGAGTGATAAAGTTTGAAGTGTGAAGGAAAGTACTACCATTGACTCACTGCTTTGCAACCAGGTGTGCTTGCCCTTGTAGTAATTAGGCAATAATGATACAATAATAATCTGTGTTTTGCATCATTATCTTATATGGTAGATCTTTCTGTCATGTGTTTTATAGCTATCTTTATAACACTTTTTCTTGCTTGACGTGTCTCTAAAGACTGGTAATTTTTCTTTATGGCATGCGATAAAGTATTTTTGGTCAACTTCTTGGTTCAGCCTCCTTGTACTGGGTGAAGGTTCTTTCTGCCTTATGGGCTCATGCACACCATTTGGATTTGGGCTGCACTGGCCGTTTTTTCCATCGAAGCCCAAATGCAAGACAAGGCAATTTGCCTTGTCATGGGTGGGGACAGTTCACACCACTGCATATTCTGGTTTCGTGTTTATACAGTTACAGAACGTAGTACTTTTTTTTAAGTCAGACACAGTACAACCACATTGCATTTGTGACATTTCAATAAAGTTCTAGCAAAATAAAAGAAACAGTGTGATGCAGCTTGAGCGCATCGGCCCTGTCCAGACACATGCACACCAGCAGCTGTTCAGTTAAGCGCGGCTGTGGGCCGGAAAAAAGCCCTCAAGGCTTCATTTACAGCATTGCATGTGCGTTTTCCTGTGCTATTATGTGTGCTATCAACAATGATGTGTGTGTGTCGTTGACATATATTAAAAAGGCTAGGTGTGAATGGGCCTTTAGGGCTTGTGTACAGGTTTATTCATCTTATTTGAAATGTATTTGAAACACAAATTTGACGTGCATTAAACACTATCTTGTTAACATCAACACAGTCTAATAGGACAGCTCACAATAGAGCTTTTTTGCTTTCAGGTTGGGTTTGATTTTAGAAAGGCGGCTTGTCTTATTCAAGCACGTTCTACACGAATTTTTCATTCAATTGCTGTCAATGGAAAGCATCTGAAATGCATGTCAAGTGTAGTACATGTATTTTAGATGCATATACAGTGGCTTCTCTACTTCTTTTAAAAGGGAAGTGACCTTATTAATAAAGAACAATAAGTTTAAAGTATACATGTCGCCATTTCAAAAGTAAAGAACAGACATCACAAAGTGGCATCTATTATATTTGTAAGACAGTAACATCACCTCTCTCCACCCTGCTAAACCAGTTTTTACCAAGTGCTTAACTTCCACAACTTGTGTGTTAATTGATTCCCCTGTACAAAATCCTAGCCTACATGACATCCCCCTGTTTTATGAGAGTATCTTTATTGACCCAGGCAGCTCTCAGTGCACAGGAGGACACTGGACAGGAGGAGCTTAGCTCAAGGGTCAGGGTTTGGCACCAAATTTGGGTGAGATCTGCACACAGCCCTGGAGAGACCCAAGCTCAGCCCTGGTGAGATCTGCATGTAGCCCTGGTGAGACCTAAGCACAGCCCTGGGGAGATCTGCATTCAGCTTTAGTGAGACCCAAACACAGCTTTAGTGAGACCCAAACACAGCCCTGGTGAGACCCAATTGCAGCCCTGGTAAAATCTGCACACAGCCCTAGTGAGATCTGCGCGCAGCCCTGGTAAGATCACACACAGCCCCGGTGAGACCCAAAAGCAGCCCTGGTGAGACCCAAACGGAGCCCTGGTGAGACCCAAACGGAGCCCTGGTGAGACCCAAACGGAGCGCTAGTAAGACCAAAAAGCAGCCCGGTATAATTGTTGTATAATCATGGATTGATGGGCTCTGTCATCCTCTATTGCTGGTTGCCATTCTCCTTTGCTGAATAATCATGGATTGCTGAGATTTGTAGTCCTCTATAGCCGGTTGCCATTCTCCATTGTTGTATAATCAATAAGAATGGCAACCGGCTATAAGAGGACTGCAAATCCCAGTAATCTATGATTGCTGGTTGCCATTCTCCATTGCTGGATAATCATGGATTGATGGGATCTGTATTCCTTTATTGCTGGTTGCCATTCACCATTGCTGAATAATCATGGATTGAGTTACAATTTTTCATAATTATAAAGAAACTTCCCTAAAATCATTAGTTGGTATTGTTTTAGAAAAAATGCCACATGTCCCATTAAGAAAAAGTATCGGTAAGTAGCTGAAGGAAAGTACTTGTACTTGGCCTTGAAAAAATGGCATCGGGACATCCCTAACCATGTTCCTCCTATAATTCAGTTATCACTTTTGGGTACCATTGGGTTGGTCTCATATTTTCATAGTTTCCATTGCTCATTTGCTGCCTCCCAAGGGTGTCCCAGGCCTTTTAGAATCACACTAATCAGATTAAAATCTTCACAGGTAAATATGAAATGCAGAGCAAAAGTGATGATCTAGTGGTTGTGGAATAACATTGAAGATACATCATAAATGAGGCAGATAGCCTGTACTGAAGTTTTTATATGACTCTATCAAGGACAGATGTGTGACAATACAAGTAGGTACTCAAAGTCAGACCTTTGGAAAAACAGAAGAGGGGAAGTAGAAAGGTGCAATGATATAGATAATTTTATTGACTTTTTTGGTCTTCCTTGAAGTATTATTAATTTGGGACTACTAAAATTATATTACTATTCAACTATGGTCAATGAAGAGATTTTACGATCTGTTCCTTATAAATCCGATTAATTCTAACTCTTGCAAAGTCATATATACATCCATATAAATGCCAAGATAAATGGCATGACAATTTATAACCATATATTTTACAGCCCATGTGAATTATTGTTTTTCAGAGGGAGGACTGATCACATCGTATAAATACAGGATTAAAGGCTAGATACGGTTCAGAATATGATAACATATAATAAAAACTATAATCAGCTAGGATACTCTGAGACACCGACAATTCTTTAACATCTACATGCAACTTCACACCGCCTGTCGAAGGGCCCATGCATAAAGGTGTCCACAGACAAGACATGTCAAACCCCAATGACTTCTAGTTCTTAAGAGCATGAACCACTTGTAAGACTTTGCAAGTGTTCTAATAAGCGATGCACTTATCTAACTCAAAAAAAATACTTAAGAATTTAGGGATTAACATACCAATTAAGAATTATATTTGAACAGAGAAAATATTTGATTCATTCCTTTTGTGCATTAGATTCTTTCCATTCCCAAACTTTTAAACCAATGAAGGTACAAAAATACATTTTCTGGACTATACCCCTGGAATGTTGTGTAAGAATTTGAGCCTCAAAGCCACTCTCCAGCCTGCAACAATTCGGTGCATGCACACAGTAAACAAATTACCTTCTGTGGTGACTCCTGCCTACAGAGGGTTAAACCACCAAATATGGTTCATTGACATCTACAACGGAAGCACCTGTGAAGCTTAAAAGCAGGCATCAAAAAAATGTATTTTAAGCCCCACGGGACCCTTGACTCTGATGTGATAAAGCCAGATTTTCACAGTCAAAGGCTTGACCAATCCCCCAACCTCCTGCACCTCCAGTAGTCTTTGGTTATTGAGCCCGGCCATCATGCTTAAGAACCCATAGCTAAGCACAAGCGGTGGGCGGCAAGGCCAGTCTTTGTGGAAACCCAGGGTGCATGAAAACACAGCACTTATATGCAGGCAACTAGGGACTCCTGCTTCTCAGCACTTCTGCTCCTTTACAAAATACCTAGAATGGAAAAGAAATACTAGAATAAAAAGTAAAAGTATTTTTTTAAATGCTTAAAATATTAAAGAAAACATTTATTGAAAGAACTACGGTATGTAGGCTCCCACTGGTGAGCCCTTTTACTGAAAAACTGAAAACGCTACTTGCCAGGCTGTCATGTTGATCAAGTGCCTTTAATACTTTCCAGGTTGTGGACACAGAACAGAACATTCTGACTTCACTCTGATTGTGCTCCCATCATGTTTGCTTTGGGTAAGAGGTTCAGATTATTTTAATTTTTAAAATGTTATCAGCAGTGGCAGTCTTCATATTCCTCTCAGCACATATGTCCTTTGAAATGGACCAAACCATGTACAAACCCAGGGGCGTCCCGAGGCTGAGTGTCACCCGGAGTGGAGACCAGGTGACACACCGCAGTGATGTCATCTTGCATGCCCGTGACATCACCATGTGCGTTCATCTCATTGATGGCTGCTGGCAGCCATCTTGGTGATGGATGGTGGCAGAAAGAGGAGGGGACGTTCACCCGGCGGGGTGAGGTATGCCGCTCTCTCATAACACTGTCGGGTTCTCGGTCCATCATGACCGAGTGACCAACTTTTTAGAGGGGGTGACACCAAAATGACTGTCAGTGTCAGGGGCCGCACCCCCCTTGTGACGCCACTGTACAAACCATTGACAAAAAGTAAAAGTTATAGGAACACTAGAAGGAACAGGGAGACCATCTATATAGGAACAGTATAGGATGTATTTTATTTCTCACAGTATTTTTCTAAAACTGCAATGGAATTGTGTGATGTGGCCAGTAGATGTGGCACTTGGTGGTATTCTTTAATAGTGGATCTCATAATTATGAATGATGGTGCTTTCTCTTCTGTAAAATGTCAGGAAATGTACAGCATTAGTATAGGATATATATTATCAGAACAAAACCCACAGTCCTTAAAGTAGCATTTTGATGGTCTGCTTGCATATGTATATATAGCTATATATATATATATACTGTATATCTACAAATATATATATATGTAGATAAATATATATCTATATATAGATATATATATATATTCACAATGTGCTGCGATTATCAAAATATCAGTTGCTAAGCATAAAGCAAATATCTGGTTTTATTAACGCATGCAGCTGGTTTTACGTGTTTTGTGCCTTAGGGTCTGTAATTAAGCAGAAATCATATTAGACCGGGCACATATGCTGTTGTTAGCAGATGCTTGTGTTTAACTTCACCAGACCAGCTTTTACCTACAGTAACTTATCGGAAGGATAAAACTTCCCCTAGAAAACTGTTCAGAAGGCATGCAATGCCAGCCAAAGTGGATTTGTGTGTTTACTTGTGTAATTAAAGTGGCTGTGCCTCCTTAAAGGTCATTTTTTGAGATAAATATAGCCTCCTAACTAATTAAATATAACAATGTTAGCAGAAAAGGTTACATTTCTTTCATTACTTGGCAATTGTGCTGTAAATCCATTTTCTCAGAGATATTTCATTTTGAAAGGCAAGGAAATATATAGAATGTAAATTCACCATGGTGATAAATATTCAGATATGCATCTACATGTGTATGGCTGGTTTCATTGACTTCTAATACTACATAATGCATTTGATTATTCAGTTTTGAGTGGATTTTGTTTCAATCATCCACTGTTCTGCAGGACACTGCCAAGATGAAAGCTTCCTGGGACATTTTGTGGTTGAGCTTCACTGTCTCTATGGTACTGTTATTCTGTTTTGCTAGTGGGAGCCATTCACAATATAAGCACAGTTAGGCTGGGTTCACACCTAGGCGTATCGAATATGGGCGTTTGTCGCGCGTTCCGTGTCGTGCATTTTTACGCGCATTTCCGAGGGCTACTTGGCTGTATCTCAATGGATTCCCCGCGGCAAAAACGCCCCAAAGAAGCTCCTGTACTTCTTTCGGCATAGGGCGTTTTGTAGCGCGTTTATACGGCCTGTAATACGCCCAGGTGGGAACCATACCCATAGGAAATAATGGGATTTCGGTGTTTGAGCGTTTTGCAGAGCGTAGGAACGCGCTACAAAACGCCCAGGTGTGAACTGGGCCTAATTAGGTCTATCATTTCAAGGAAAGGGACTCTCAAAGCTTCCTGTTAGGGATCCAGAGACCTGAAGACATCAAGAGATCAAACTGGCCAAAGGCTAACACAACTAAGTCACTTTTCTTTGTGGTGTATGCAGTTCACTGAATGCAATGGTTTCCACAACGTACTGACAAGTTGTTCTGATCTGTAACTAAAATACAAAATACAGAAACTTTCATTGTTAAAGAGAAACTAAAATGGTTCTGGGTCATTGTTTTATTTAGCTCATAGTTTCTAAAGGTTATTGTATTATATCAAATCTTATTGTGCAAATTAATATTTAATGCAGGGTGCACCCACGTTATAGGATAAACGGAGGACAAGGGCTTTTCTAAGGAAGCTGCTTGCTTTCAGACTATCTCTCTCTAATTGAAAATTTGTACAGAACTGTTGGGACAGGCAGGCAGGGAAAGGGGATGAATTACTCCCCATTCAGCTGTGTATGTAAATAAAAGTCAAAGCTATTAGGCTCTGCAAGCATTAGTGTTTTTGCAACAAGGACAGTAAGGAAACCTATGTAACCATATGAAAGGGAGCCTGGTATTCCATCCACTGGCTGGAAATTCATGTGTAATATTTCATATGTAACCAACTAAGGCCCCTTTTACATGGGCACCTGTCCGATACAATCAGCAGGGGATGCGTGCAGTTGGGAACGAATGTCATCGTTGTGACATCTATGTCCATTCACTTTTTCCTCTATCTTGTGATGGAGGAAAAAACTGAACTTTCCAAAACAGTGTTAGGACTATGGAAAGTTGGATGTAAACAGACATGTAGACCTCTGATCAGCCACTATCAGGTCCACCAAAACAGAACTCCGTTCTGTTTTGTTTTCTGGACCTGGCTGAACTCAAGGGTGTGTAGACTTTTTATATCCACTGTATGTACAACACAATGCTGTCCCCACCCACCAGCCATACAGGCATCTTACAATGGAGGAAAACTGAACTTACTGGACTTATGTTAGGTCTATCGGGAGTATGTCAGTTTACATTAGATTACCATGATCTGACATGATCAGGTCTGGTAAAACGGAACTCTGTTTTTCTTTTTCTGGACCTAGACACAAGCTAATCGGATGTAAACAGCTACCCATAGACTAACATTGGGCTTCTGATCAATTCTGCCTGAAAAACTAACAGGCAGATCTGATTGGACAGCCTTTCTGAAAGGGGCCTAAAAGTATTTTTTAAAATGTTATTTTAGTCCTGAGCAAAACACAGCTGTACACATTCCAATTCGGAAATTCAGTTAAAAAGAAAATGATGTACTGTATATAAATATCTCTCTCTCTCTATATAGATAGATATAGATAGATAGGATATTGCCGTAGGCAGCCGAATGAATAACCGACCCGAAGCGAAGTAAGCCGAACGCTGTTCGGCTATTCACTGCAGACTTGTATGGCTGGTTTTATCCGTATAACGGCTGAAATCAGCCGTACATCGGGTGGCTTTGGCTGGGTTCGGTTCGGCCGATCATGCTCAGCATGTTCGGCCGACCCGAAGTGCAGAAGGAGTTCGACTCAGCTGATCCTACATCTGGATCGGCTGAACCGAACCGCCGGAAGGCTACTCCGCTGCTGTCCGGCATATTCTTATAGGGGCCGAACAGCAGTGAGTGAATAGCCGAATGGTGCCGAGCGGCATTCGGCTCGGCTATTCTACTCGGTACCTCTGTGGTACCGAGCAGAAAAGAAAAACAGTTTAAAAAAGTAGAACAAAAAATAGAAAACGATTGGGCGGAGCTAGCAGTGATAGCTAGCTCTGCCCAACTGTTTTCTATTGGCTGCGACCAGCTGTCATTACAATGGGAGCTTGTTGGAGCCAGCGGTGGTATCAAAGCCGGCTCTGCTGAGTTCTCATGGTACTGACAGATCAGCGTCCCCTGGTTACCAAGTAACCAGGGGACACTGAACTGTCAGTACCATGAGAGCTCAGCAGAGTCGGCTTTCATATCACCTCCGGCTCTGCTAAGCTCTCATTGTAATTCAGGGGGGAGAGAGCACCCCCTGAAATGATGGCAGATAGCAGAGGAAGCAATAGCATCTTTGCTATCTGCAAGATGTTTTTTTTTTTTTATTCTGACAGCTGCTGCCATCAGAATAAAAAAAGAAATCAGCATAGGAATGCATAGCTAGATTCCTATTGGCTTTTTCAATTTGCAATATCCAATACCAAGCTGGCTATTGCATCCGCCCTCTGCTGCTGTCAATTACTAGAAGAGGACCTGATGTAGAACTCCAGTCCCCTCTGCTGATTGACAGCAGCAGTGGGTGGGTGCAATAGCTAGTTTGCTATTGGCTATTGCAAATTGAAATAGCCAATAGGAATGTAGCTATGCATTCCTATAGTTTTTTTTTTCTGACTGATGGCGGTCGGCAGCTCCGATGTCAGAAGAAAAGAAAAAAACAGAGCAGGGAAAACCTCTCTGGGAGAAAGTGTTTCTCTCCCGGGCGGCTGGGAGACGCTATCTAATAGCGGGAGACTCCCAGAGAAACCGGGAGAGTAGTGACAGATGAGCGTCCCTGGTTACCTGGTAACCATGGGACGCTGATCTGTCTCTGCAAGTGGCCGGAGGCAGCCGTGTGATTACGGCTGACTCCGCCCAGCTGTCAGTAGCAGGCTGTCGGCCAGCCAATGGCCGGCCGTTCGGCCAGCTTCGGCTTTCATCTCGGCTCCGTCGAGCCGAGGCATATGCCATAGTATATAGCCATATGCCATAGTATATAGCCCGTCAGCTGATAGGGGTCCTGGGGCTGAAGCTAGCCGAAGGATCAGCTGAAGCTACGGCTAGATCCATTGGCAGCTTTGTGAATAGACCCCATAATGTATGTTCCATAAGAGAATACCTAAGAGTATCAGCATCTGCATTTAACATAAAGACCATCTGGCTGCATTGCTCGACATTTACATCCAATGCAACCAGAACCACTAACCACAAGAGTGTTTCGTTGACCAAAGAAAACATGAGAAGCTTATGGCAATATCTAACTGACTAGCTCCTGACCAATTTTCAGGAGGTTATCATCTAACATGGAGGCATACATTTACTTGCAGTTTATAATCCCTTAAATAATATAGTCTAATACAAAAAATGGGAGTATATTTCAGTTGATGCTTTTAGAAACAATGAGAAAGAAACTAGTGTCATCTCTAAATGCAAACTCCTCCATTTAGCAGCTCAGCTACTTGTCACATCTTGAGACATTTTAGGTCCTTTATGCAATATTTAACATGAGAATACTTTTCCTACAGAAAACAGCCAACATCGTCGTTTTACTACAGTCCCTCTTGCCCTAGATATTCCCCGTGGGAACATACATTTTATATGAGTTTTGTCTCAAATTCAAAATAAACATATGAAGGTAAAATATACTGAATATGGTTTGACTGCTTCGTATTCTTTTGACCTTATATGTTTTGCATTGACACTATTTTGTGTTTTCCGATTTTATTTCCTCTCCTGTGCCTTTATGGTTCTGTTCATTCCATTCTAAGCCTGATATTCTTTCTCCAATCTCTCAGGCTCAGTGTCCATGAAAATAATAATAAAAAAGTAATATTTCTCAGACAGCTTTAAAGGGCATAAATTCGCCTCTTTTATCTTGTGCCACAGAACGCCTGGAATGAGTGACCTCACTGCTGTCAGCAGTTTCAACCAAAGCTTGCGTGTTAAACATTCTAAGCTGCAGAATCAAGCCGTGACTTTTCCTGACATAGAAAATTGACAGCAACATACAGACAGAGGTTTAGCTGTATTATCCATGGTAACTGCGATTTGACTACAACATTTTCTGTTCTTCAACATTCCTTTCTAAACCAGCATTGTGGATGCAAGCAACCTTTTGATCAAATATGTTCAGCTGCAACATTGTTGTCTAGAAGTCAGCAATCAGAATAGACAAGTATTGCTTTTCCAGTGAAGAAAGATGCAGATAAAATAGGTACATTGGTTTCTTATTCTAATGTAGAAGAGCATCAGACTTATTTATAAGGAAAGCGCAATGCACAAAAGGAAACTTGTTCTAAGACAAGTATGTAGGCTGCCACTGAGTTCTTTTTAACAAGTGCAATGTTCCTGTCATGCTGATCCTGTGACTTCAATACTTGGAGTCATGGGTCCTGAATAAGTAATGAGATCTGGGGGTAACAACTTGATTTCTTGCATGGTTGAGTCTCATCAGTGACCAAAAGGGGATCTATGGTCAAAAACTATAAATAAATATGTATTTCTATATTGAATTTACATAATTTCTATTCCACTCCTAATAACTATATCATCTAGAAGTTTGTAAACTTATTGAAGTTATCCATAGGATGTACTGCCTCAATGCAATGACACAATTCCACTCACCGTTCTCACAAAACCTCTTTTCTAAACTACAACTCAATGCCTGAACAAGGTAATATTACCATTGCTTGCTGGAAGCAATGTGTGATGGTATATGTAGTCTTAAGAAATTGAAATTGTATCACATGAAGCAGGAAAGAAATAGACACAAAGGGGGTGATTTTTCCAAACAGTAGCAGACAGAATCTGGAGCAGTTGCCCATACCAACCAATCAGCTTCCATCTTCAGATCTTAACTGAACAAACTGAAGAGAGAGACTGCTCCAGTTTTGATAAATCCCCCTCACAGCGTATTGGGAATCCAGGAAGTTGTTGAAAGTGATGGGCAGACAGAAGGCAGCACTCACTACATAAAAGGGATTTTCTCAAGTAAGCTGTGATTGCAGTATGTATTCCTACTACTATGCTGATGATATAACAGGAGAGTATATGCTTTGAAGTTAGAATTACTAAAGTCAGAGGATCAGCATGACAACTAGGTAGCTAGCATTTTAGGACAGAATCAGGAATGATAGCCTACTTATTCTCTCAGCACAGGTTACATAAAAATGGGTCTTGCCAGCCCCAGTAATATTTTGTCTCACTCTCTATTGCCTAACTAGCATACAAAAAAAAACAACAATCTATCATCCAGTCTGTCTCCAGAGACCCACTTTTTGCCCTGTTGGCCATCTTGCATATCTCCCATCATATAAAAGTTGATGCCAGGCTATGACTCATAGCCAAGGACATCTCTCCCTTTCCTGTGACAGTTACATATCACCGCTTTGCGCGGAGCATCAGGTTTGTCAGTGGACAGGGGAAGTGGCTACATATACAGAGGAGGGCTTAACTGTTGACTTTTTATCAAAAGTCAAAATTTGCATATAAGTTACAGCACTTTTAAAGCCCCATTTACATCTAAGTGACTTAACATGTGTTGCCCAATTAAAGCACGACAAGAGTATTACTAATATTTTCTAGGGGCCTGTTCTTATCTGTGTACTGTGCTGCCATGCATTGGGAAAATGGTACAGGTGTATCAACGCTCATATTTGCTCTATAAACTTCAATGGCAACTCATATAAAATGTAGGTAATACACATTTCCATTGGTTTTA
>NW_017306320.1:1107506-1112377 GCF_000935625.1 Nanorana parkeri | reverse complement strand
GACTAGCAACCTTTACTTTATTTGATTTTTTTAAAGGTGTTTATTCTTTTGTTTTCCAATATAAAAAAAACCAACATAGCTCAACATGCCACACACACACACACACACACACACACACACAGGTGTGCACAACAAAAACACCAACACATACATTCATTCACACATTCATACCCAGACATCTCAATGCCCTTCCAATGAGAAGTGTTCTAGTGGAGCAACAAGAATCACTACTGCTGATTTTAAGACTTAAAGAGCTCATATGTTGGAAAATCTCGAGCTCATATACAAAGCAGGGGGTGGACCAATCCCCAAGGAGGTCTGCCAACTAGGTTCACCTGCCAAACCTCACATTATTTTGGAGGACAGGCTCTACTATTACAAATTATTGTGAGCTTGGGAGCTTATCACTCTAAACATAGACTTCAGGGCAGTAGATATTGAAAATGGATAAAAACAACTCCAACAAGAAAACCTCTGGGTATTAGGTCCCAAGAGTCCAGACTCCAAAAGATCATACACATTTAACCAATATCAGGAAATACATAGACAAGTCCTGAAAATATGATATAGATCAGCAGGTGAACCAGCACACCTATGGTAGGAGGTTGGTTAGCAGCCCCATGTGATGCAACTTTGCAGGAGTATAATACACTGAGTGGCCAGATTATTATGACCACCCCATCAGTACTTCGTTGGGCTACGAGATGACTCCACGAGATGACTTAATTGGGCCGCCTTGTGACTTCACGAGATGTTGAAAGGTGATGCGAGGAATCTGACACTGCACTGTTGCCCTTCTGTTGTCTTGTACCAGTCTCGCCACTCTCCGTTCTGCCCTAACATTGACTAGTCGCTGATGGCCACAATTCGCACGTTCAGACCCAGATTTTCGGCTGACAGTCCAGTCTTTAAACACTTTAACAACAGCTGCTCTTGAACATTTAACAAATTCTGCTGCTTTGCTGATACTCACTCCATGGCTTGTGCGCCAACAATCATCCCACGTCCAAATGCTGTTAAATCGCGTTGTTTACCCATATCTTCAGAAACAAAATCACTTCTACTGTCGTGGTAAACAACCTGCTTCCCTATTTATAATGGTCTGGTCCTCTAGCAACTTCAGTGCGAAATTATAGCTAATCTGGCCACTCAGTGTATGTGGTGAATACATTTAAATTGAATGAGTTTATCAGTGGTGCTGATAACTTCAGTGAACAAACCAGTTCTAGATCTTCCCAGAAATCTGCACTCAAAGAAGGGGTGAAAGGAGGCCCATTTGCACCAAGTTGTCTCATTTGGATGGGGTTTGCCAGCTTGTAAAAAGGCTTATATAGCAGATGTGGGCTTGTCAAGAGGTGCTCCATTCAGTAAAACTTCCAGCTGGGATTTAGAGAGTGCCTCACTTTCATTCGACAAATGAAAAAATACAGAACACATGAAAATGCACTATAATGTGTGTTGTAGAATGTGTATCATTGGGCATCTAACATTCACTAAAAATTGCAGGAGAATGGAGATGCGAGGTGTGAACTTTGACTCAGTCTGCTGAGGCTACATGTCCTGGGGAAAGAAGTGAATTTAAAACAGCTGATAGGGTGGTGGATTATGTATGTACCACTATGTTTACATGCTCGAGGAATGGAAAGGGTCACCTAAGGGACTTCATGTTTTGAGTATATGGGTATGTTCACATGGCATTTCTGTCACGAGCAAAGCATTTGCTAAAAATGTGCAGCAAGGGAAAGGATGGAAGCTAAACTCTAGCCAGGTTGAGCCATATTTATGTACACATATACTCACAGGCACTAAGCTGTGGCTTATACAAAAACAGGGATCAGACTGCCTTCAGAGGGAGGACAGTCTAAGGGTTATCTAAAAATCGGGACAGACCAAATTAGAAAATCGTACAAAAACGTTATTAGTACATATCAAAGCACCACCAAACACCTAACAGCACCATTAAAAGCACAAAAAATAACTGACTGTAAATCCATTTAATTCTGGATGGTAGATATAGACCCTATTTGTGTTGGCACCTTTATATCAAGACCTTTTGGGTAACAGCTTTTAAGTTGCAATGGTACATACTCCAGGTGGATAAGGATTAATTCCAGGCTTGTCATATATCATATACATTTGTGGACAGATGTAGCTTGCAGCTCGCCACCTTGCTTGATTTAGATATGCCTGTATTCAGTATGAGGTGTTACATAGTAGCTCTTTTTATAGACTGTATTCCCACTGAGGGGAGATTTTTATAGTTTGTAGACAGCAAATTGTCAGAGCGTTTCCAGACTATCGGCTGGCTCCTTCCCTGTGTAAAATCCTTGATCTAACATATGTTGTTTCAAGGAGGATTCTCTTAGTCCTGATTTTTGATTGTGTGTGTATCACATTTCAGGTAGTGTGTTTTGGTTGAGTGAGTGTACCGTATTGGTTAGATTTTCCCCCCCTTAATGTTTCCAAAGGGGGGGGGGGTTATTCTTATGGAAAAAGCACATAGAATAAGGCAATTTCAACGTTCCTACTCACGTATCCTGTTTTGTTCTTAGAGTCCACAGAATGCCTCGGCCGAGGGTGTGTATGGAGGAAGGTCAGCAATATCTCTCAGAAATTCAGACACAGGTAGCACACTCTTAATGATTAGAGGTGTGCGCGGATAGTCCACAGGTAATTTGGTGGCCAAAAGAAGAGTGCTGCAGGTCTAGACATTAGAACAGGATGTCCGACACTCTGGGTCATACAAACATTTCAGTATGCTGACCTTCCTCCATACACACCCTCGGCCGAGGCATTCTATGGACTCTATTACAAGGAGGAGGAATAGGTTACGTAACCTTCGGAAAAAATCAAAAGAGGATATCTCCAAAAAGAACAAACAGGATACGTGAGTAGGAACGTTGAAATTGCCTTATTCTACGTGTTTTTTTCATAAGAATACCCCCCACTTTGGAAACATTAAGGGGGAAAAAATCTAACCAATACGGTACACTTACTCAACCAAAACACACTAGTACCTGAAACGTGATACACACACAATTGACAATTTACTGTCTACAAACTATCAAAATCTCCCCTCAGTGGGAATACAGTCTATCAAAAGAGCTACTACTGTATGTAACACCCCATACTGAATACAGGCATATCTAAATCAAGCAAGGTGGCGAGCTGCAAGCTACATCTGTCCACAAATGTATATGATATATGACAAGCCTGGGATTAATAATTATCCACCTGGAGTATGTAACATTGCAAATTAAAAGCTGTTACCCAAAAGGTCTTGATATAAAGGTACCATCCAGAATTAAATGGATTTACAGTCAGTTATTTTTTGTGATTTTAATGGTGCTGTTAGCTGTTTGGTGGTGCTTTGATGTGTACTAATAAAGTTTTTGTATGATTTTCGAATTTGGTCTGTCCCGATTTTTAGATAACCCTTAGACTGTCCTCCCCCTGAAGGCAGTCTGATCCCTCTTTTTGTATATGCTATTACCCGGTTACTGATGCGGTAGACAGACCGTTCTAAAAGGGCAACCTATAGAGCCTTGATCTCCAGGAATAAAACAACCCCAGTTTATGTCGATACTAAGATGTGGCTTGTCTTAAAACACAATAACTGACATGCTGTAACATATTTTATATTTCATAAATAAGCTCTAATGTTCTCCGAGGATAGAGTTTTGCACTGAATGTGTAAACGAATTTCTGGGAAATGTGAAGAATGCATACTGAGGTTCTATGGGAAATAATTCCCTATGTGATACAATTTGCTGAGATTTTAGCCTGGAGCTTACCAATACCTTTAAACACCTTACAATTAGGATCGACAGCACGCACCTAATACATCATAACATTTATACCCAATGCGATCTATTTCAGGGAGCAAATTGAAATCTAAACTGTTGCTGTGCTTGGTGTACCACAGTATCAGATTATAAAAATAAGGACAAAACAGTCTGAGGTGCTTATTGAGTTACCGGTATTGACTTCTGTACCGAATCATCTCTCATCTGAGGGAGAAGACTGGTGTGTTTGTTATATTGCTCTATTACTGTATATGATTGTGTTATGTGTAATGGAGCCGGGCACTGGGTGAGCCAGGAGTTAACTCTTATCCATCATGCTTGCCATATGCAGCATTACACAGGTTCTTAACCTGAGTTTAATGCACCTCTGAGGGCACTGATAGATGTATGGACTTTTTCAATGCAACAATTCAAGGAGCAAACCATGCAAAGTATGGTAACCTATATCGCCAATGAAAATTCATCTTGGACATGCATGTCTTCTGTAAAGGGAATTCTGAATGGCTGCTGAAGATTGCTGCATTAAGTCCTTTTGCTCTGTGCATTGTTTAAAATATAGGTAAAGGCATTTTGTTTAGTTTTGGATACAGTAGGTAAGGGTTAGACCCTTTGTCAGGATTTATATGTCATCTGTGCCCCCACTGTGGAGATTATCCCCTCTATTTGCCCTGGTAAACAGTATTGACAAAAAAAATGAAAGAAAAGCTTAAAATATTGAGTTGTTATGAGAATTTCTGCATTGCTGCAATGCAGAATGTGACCTGCTATATAGAACTACAAATAACAGCTGTACTTTATAAAGCAATGCCATAAATTGGGCTAAAAAAAAAATGATTTTATTTATTAACTTACCTTCACCTCCTCTGGCTGTTTCCTGGTGGGGGAGGCTGCAAAAAACCACCCGTGTGTGTGTCCATCTCAGCGCACCCGTGTACTCAGGCGGCTGTGTGCTGGGTCCTCACTGCCGAGACCCAGGGCTGCCCCCTGCAGGCTTTTTTTTATTCTCGGCTCCCTCCACAGTTTTCAGTGGCTGACGGGCCCCCTTGTCTTTGCCCTGGGGGTGTC
>NW_017306320.1:1050083-1106933 GCF_000935625.1 Nanorana parkeri | reverse complement strand
CTCCGGGGTTAGAGATGGGGGGGCCCGTCGGCCGCCGCAAAAACTGTGGAGGGAGCCGAGAATTAACAAAAAGCCTACAGGTACTGCAGGGGGCAGCCCTGGGCCTCGGCCGTGAGGACCCAGCAGACAGCCACCTGAGTACACGGGCACGCTGAGATGGACACGTCACACACAGGGGGCCCGTCAGCCAATGTGATTACTCCCGGCGCAGAGATGGGGGGGCCCGCCGCATACCGATCCGATGGTAACCTGCGGCCGGACACCAAGGGGCCCCCCCATCTCTGCCCCAGGGCTGTGTTTGAATAGATACTGGGCCCCCGTAGGCTCAGGCCCCTGTGGGCGGGACCGCTCGCACCGGTGGTAGTTCCGCCACTGACACTTGTTCAAGTGGCAACTGTATAAGAGGGAAATTCTTCTAATTTCCTTGTGGTGTTTCCAGGACAACAAGTTAAGAGAAATCTCCCCAGCTGGACAAAGACAGTAAAAAAGAATAACCTGATAGAGGTTTTAACCCTTTCCTACTCTATCCAAGACTAAAAAAATGTTTTTGCTTTATCGACTTTAACCCCTGGCCACCGGCAGAAACCGCCCAGTCATACATAAATGTTTCTAAGCCATTGGGTGACTATTCCCCCCTCCTACCCAACCTTCCAGAGCTACCTTGGCAGCCCTCATGTCTACAGTCAACAGAAGTGGCTTATTCTCTTTCTGCACTGAAAGATTTGTCAGGTTGGAGCTAAAACGTTGAATAGAATGTTGAAGTCCAGGGGGAAATTCTGCTTACTTCCTTTCTGATAGGTGTCAGACAGGAGGAAGTGAGCGGAATTCGACTCAATGAAATCACAGATGGCAATAAAAACACTTTTTCTAGTAGAGCAGAAAAGGATTAGGCCCCTTTCACATGAGCGGGCCGATCAGGTCTGTCAGTTTTTCAGAGGGATCTGATCAGAAACCCAATGTTATTCTATCGGCAGACGTTGAATACATCCGATTACCCCGAACTCTATCTAGGTCCGGAAAACAAAATAAAATTGAGTTCCATTTTGTGAACCTGACTGTGATGGATCAGGAGAAATCTGATGTAAATGCAAACACGCCTGATAGATCTACCATGGGTCTGGTAAGTTCAGTGTTTTTCTCCATCGTAACATGCTGGAACATCATGGCTGGTGGGAGGTGCCAGCAGGTTTTTGTACATAGATTCCTGAAAATATTCCAGCCCCCTGCCTCAGTACATCTTTAAAAAACCCTCAGCCCTAATGTAAGCAGTGAGATGGCTCTTGCGATTTATGCAAAAGATGGTTGGATGTTAGCCTGATGGAATGGACTTTCCTAGGCAGGTGGCATGTGCATGAAGCTGAACCTCCATGATTGAAAGAGTACAATCCAATGAATGTAAGGGGTGAGCCAGTGACAGTGAAGCTGAGGAGTAAAGCAGTAGATGATGCTGGATGTCCTCCAGCCAGGGAATAAGGTGGGCTCTATGTGACTTATTGAAGCCTCTAATGCCCAAAGTTAGAACCTCCCAGTGAAATAAAAGTAAACACTTTCAGTACAGGAGACTATACAAATATGCAAGACTGAAGGTAAGGCTGGAGATTAGCCTTAAAGAAGAACTTCTGGAATTTGTAAAACATATCCTTGCAGTGGTTCTACCCCCCGCACTGCAAGGGTTAAGTGCTTGTTTTGTCTAGGGGGCTAAAATAAAGCAGATAAACTCACCTGATCGTTGGTTCCGTGGCGATTAGCATTCACCTCTCTCCACGTCGACTCCCGCTGTGTAATGTCCCTTGGCATCCTCATGCCTAATGCAAGTCAATGGTCCTTAGGCCCCCAGAGCCCATGGGAGAAGAGTCTAAGGGGACCGGTCTAGAAGCCAGACAGGACCTAGTATCAGGTGAGTATATCTGCTTTATCTGATTCTGATCGACAAAACCAGCACTTGAAGACACAAAACAGTTATTAAACCCTCATTTGTTTTTGCATATATCTACTCCTAGCAAGCAATTTAAAAAAAAAAACTTTTTCAAAGGGTTAATACTTACCTGTGTCTCTGCCGCGCGCTCCCGTCCGAACATCTGAAAATTTTGCAATAATCTTGGGGCAGGCGCATGCACAGTTCAGATGTTTGTCCGGGAGACGAAGAGAAACACAAGGTAAGTCTATGGAGCAGCGTGCACCCACACAGACTCCGTGGGACATCAGAGAAGAGGAGGACAGAGGAGTCGGCGCTGGATCGGAGACCCGCACCAGCACTGGAGGGACTCCTGAAAACTACAGGAAAGAAGAAGATGATCGGATTAAGAGGCATCATTAAGTCCTTACATTAGCACTGGGAGGGGGAGACTTTTGCCTTTAATGTCCCTTTAACACTTGCAGTGCAGGGGTATCCCCACTGCAAGGGTAGTTTGTTTAAATTCACAGAGTTCTTCTTTAATTCCTTTTTACAGCATGTGACAAAAACTCATTTAACGTACTGCAAATACATTTTGTTTTTCAAGTGTAACAACTGAAGATACTTTGTAAATTCTTTCCAGAAACCTCTTGATGTCTAGCTAGGCTTCAGCTATTTACTAGCTCCTTTTTAAAGGTGAGAGTGATTACATAATTAAGCTTTAATTAAACCCGAATCTAATTGTGTCTGCCATGATGATGTATCCCATACACTAGGGGCTTCTCCAGGGAATTGCCTCCTTCTTAGAAAGGTCAAAGGGATTTCTGTTTTTCCCCCAAAAAAAGCATTTGGAGAGCAATTAAGGACTAAAAAAAATACATTGAAGAGCAGCTAACCTACAATATGCCATGCTTAACAGACTGTGTTGCACAGTGAGCATATGCTTAATGGATCAGCAGAAAGGTGAGATGTTGCTATTTGCATTTCTCTACCCAGAAGCCTTTGCTGCTGCTGATAGATGAAATATGGCACTTTCAGTGATACATTGAGGCGTTGTGTGAGAACAGCACATCAAATAAGATTTTAAAAAATGATTAAGTTTGTTCTAACATCTAACAAAGAAGGCCACTGATTGAAACCGGCTTCCTTTTATCCACCTCTATTACAGCACTTAGAACTATGTAGCAACAGTGAACAGTGACTTTCAAAGTCTCCTTAACAACTGATTTAACAACTGTAAATTGAAACGTGGGAGTTTTTTTTTTTTTCATGCTCTTATACTTTTGTTTAGTTTTTTATTTCTATATCTTGTTTTATTCATGCTGAAAAAGGCGCCACTCACTTGTTTCCTTATCTTGTGTTCTATACCTGGTATGCACAATTTCTCTGAGTAAATATCATGCATGCTTGCAAATATAGTGTGCTCTTTCAGAAAGAGACATGACTGAATAAATGAGATATACCGGGACGGGCCAATGCAGATTTCTACTTGGCAGCCTGTGCTATAAGGAGCAAAGTGCACATCAGCATTTAGTTCAATCAGTTTATAAAGTATATGGAAAGGAATATTTTATTAAAGTGACATTACACCAAACAATTTTTTTTTGCCCCATGTAAGGGTAGCATTATTATAAGTTAGATAACTACACAGCAGGGAGGTGAGCAATGATCATACCTACAGCAATCAACTGGATTTCAGTTTACTGGAATTAATTCAGTGAATCGCTTTTGTTTGAGTATCTCCTGCTTACAGATAGTCTTTGCTCTCTGCAGAGCCTTACCTAAAAAAGGAGGTATATATCAGGGATTCCAGACATCTACCAGCTTCTCCCATCTGGTGAGTTCCAAAGTGTGCAGTAAGGCAAACTCTTGGGCTCTGTGCTTGTTTTACGCCAACCTGCATGTCACACATTCAGCCTGCCCCAGCCATTCAAATACTTTATATCTCCTGGCAAGAGAGGGTCCTGAATGGAGTTGGAGTACCAGGCAAGCACAGCAATTGGATACTACAGTCAGTGCCCATGGAGGCTCAGCCTTAGGGCCTGTGTTGATGCTTTAGGTCACTGCTTCTCTGCATATAGAGGTCAATGGAAATGCAAAAGCAGTTTGAAGCAGATATGAGGGTTTGTTGTGAGTTGAACCTGGGATCAGGCACATTGTGGTACTTTGCCTTGCTCTGTTAGGAAGACAACCTGGAAGGTTGTTTGTTTGGCATTTTCGATTGACAATCTGAGTCTTCTCATTGGTCTCTTTTTCAACCAATCATTGAACTCACTTCCCTATTTAAACTCCTTCTTGCCTCCCATTCCTTGCCCAAACTTGTCTCTGGTTACAGTGTTTGCTAAAGGCTTGTTCCTGCTGATTGTGTTTATCTATCTAGCAAGGTTTTACTATGCTGAGCGTGATAGCAGGTTTATGAAGCATATGAAAAGGTTAACTGAAGGTCAGAAGGAGGTCAACTACAGTAAAAATGCACATGTCAATGAACTGTCTCAAAAGCAAGCAGCATGCACCGAAAAGCAAACTTCTTTAGTCTATCATAAGAAGCTTTTAATCTGACGAAATGTAATTAGCTTATATGAACCAATACATGTATCTGTTCTGGCATAAATAGAATGTGTTAAAAACAAATCTGGGACGTCCGATTCTTTGCTGTGGATTCTGCTCTACACTCATTCTTCAAGTACTGTTTTACTAAATAAGATTGAATTATGTTGAATGCAATGTTTTGTTGCTTGATAGCAGCGATAAAAGAGTCAGGGAGTGGATTGACCATCTACCAATCCAACTTCATAACTGAATAAATCAGAAGATTGCAGGACTCTAATCCTCATAAGGCCACAGTAATACAATAAGTCTATGATTTGGACTTCCAGTTTCTATCAATACCACGACTTTATGGTGAAGAGACATGTGACTCATGGCAGGCTTTTGCAGACTAAATATTGCAGTAAGGTTCAATGGTGGATCAGCAGATGGTGATGGCTCTACAACCTGCTCTTCTGTCCTAGTCAGTCTCTATGCATTTTGATCTTAGGTACAAACAGCATGCCTCTGCTATTGCAGTTTAGAAGCTAAAAACAAATTTCCAGCCAAAAGGATGAAACAATTTATGCAAGCACCAGTTTTCAGAAATGTCTCTTGACTTTGAAAATGGGAAGCTTTAATTTAAAAACTGCCTTTTTTTGGTTCCAGAAACATACTGCAATATGAGAGATAAAGCATGTGTTCCCGGATGATTTGCCCACACTAACATGCATAAATCTAATTTACTGTAAGCATACATCTCTATAGGATGTGGGACTCCCTGATCATTAATATAATAGATGGATTAGTCTGCCTTTGCTCCAGTGACTTATTATTGTAGTTAGTTATGAGAAATACATTACTTTCCATAGCTAAAATGGCTGTAATTATATTTTTATATTTAAGTGTGAACACATATTTTAATATAGGCAGATGTTATAACCCCAGTTTATGGCTAGCTCAAGACCATTAGCTTCATATGATCAAAAATGAGAACTGCACCCAAGACCAATGATACAATGAAAGGAAGGAAGATTGTGATTGCTTAACTTCAAATGAAAATAATGAACAATAATTATAACCCTGATTTTAAAGGAATAAACATTAACAGCAAATTGGTTTGGTCTGACTGGGCTTGGTGATATCTGCTGAATGTGCTCCTGAGTCTCTAATTATGACAGTCAGAAACCACCTCATGCATAAAGGCTTATGAGAAGGTATAATGGTGTTTTTGTATCCATAGCACTGGGATTTTTGCATTCACTTTGCAAGCAGAGGATGGAATGACCAGAAGTGCTGGCATGGTCAGAGCACACAGATCATGAGCGTGGAGCTCATGTATAGAGTGTATGGAAAGTCCGAAACTCCAAAACTATTTTTGTAGTTGTGGATAAAGAGTGGAAGGATTAGAACTATTGGGTTCCCACTGCTATCCTGCTTTTCCCTGACTTCCTGTCCTGACAACGGTTTCATGAGACAGGTTAGGGAAAATATGCAACAGGGACACAAAAAAAAAGTATGAAATTGGTTCTAGCTTTCCTTTATTGTATAAAGAAAAACATTTTTTATTCTGTCTGTTTCATTTGAAAAGTTCCACTTTTGTCTGGTAAAATGTTGTCAGCAGGGCAGGAAATGTGGGGAAATCTCTCTTAACAGAGCCTTGGATAGCAGTAAAAACCTGACAAGGTTTCTAATTCTTGCCAGCTGTATACAAAACTAAGAAAAGACGTTTTGGCCAGACATATGCTTTAAATGGTACTGGATCCTCTGTTGAGCTGATCTTTTTTTTCACTGCATTTATGACTGCGATCACTACCTGTACAAAGCTTTATGCTCTTCATGGTTTTATGTGGGTTTCCTGTCGGTGCTCCAGTTTCCTTCCCACAAACCAGAAGCACAGTGTCGGGTTAACTGGGTCGCTTCCACCCAAATTTAACTGCAGCGCCAGATTTACTCTCTCTGCTGCCCCAAGGCCAGGTTCCTCAATGCGCCCCCCTACCCGCCAACCACTCCCCCCCCCATGGAAAATGGCAGACCTGTAGGCTGCATACAATTGATCTCGGCGACATTGCCAGGATCACTTGTACAAAACAATAGGCGGCTTTACCCGCTTTAGCTCTGCTTTCCCAAAGCAGGGCTAAATGCAGAAAACAACTACTATGCCTGGCACCCGTCACTGCATGTCCGGGGCACCGGGAGAGAGGAATTCCACACCCTTGCTGCCCCTCTACTCACTGCTACCCCAAGACTGGGCCTTGGTTGGCCTTGTGGGACATCCGGCCCTGATTGTGTGTGAGACTGTGAAAGGGCCATTAGATAGCAAGCTACTTCTAGGGGCAGGGAGTGATTCTAACAATTCAGTGCCCTGTGATGGTGCAGCCAACTATCTCAGCATTATGTAAATGGTTAAAGAAAAAAAAGCTATTACACACACAGCAATCAAATCTGCTGCAAATCTCCCAGTCGTCTCGGACCCACGTCCCCACTTCTCCTTCCCTCCTGCTGTACTTCTATAACTTGGTTTGAAAAGAAACACAACTGTTCTTTATCTATATAATAACCAATCAGCCTATCCTGTATGTGTTTCTAAAAGGGGGCTTTGGCTGCTGTGGGAAACAAAATAGTTTCTCATACACTCTCATTCAGGAAGCTCTTTGTACCCATGGTTTACTAAGCTCTACACATGACCATAGCTTTATACATGGCCTCAAAGAAGACCAGTTTTGTGTTCCCCCTTGTGATGATGTGAGCATTCTTACTTCTCCCGCAGTAATGTGTACTGAGGCTGGCGTAGGCAGTGTTTACTCAGGTTAATCAGACGGCGCATTTGCCTCTGAGACTTGGTCAGCAGTTGTTTGAAGCCTGCTCTCAGTTGCTCATAGCGCCGCGTCAGGTGGAGATCTGCATTCCAGAGCCTTGAAATTGTTGTGATGTTAAGGAAACGGTCTGTAGGCAAATTCTTCATAAATGCCCGAAACTCCGCTGTAAAGAAAATAGCACTTTATCAGAACACAAGATTTTTTTTTCAATCAAGAATTTTTTGTTTTTTGTTTTACATTACATAACAGTCAAACAAAGCAGAGGCATACGTTCACATGTGATGTCAAGACATGGTTATTTAGCATCCTCGTCCTCCTCTGTACAAGCACTGCTGCTGTGGAGGCAGTATATAATGGTTTAAGGCTGCCAGTAAACATTTTGATATTATTAATCCTGTATAATTAGAGAACTTCTTGCATTCTAGATGTAACAGAAATAAGTGTAAACGAGCGTAGGAGGCCACGTGCTTCTCGTACGCCCCCCACGCTATGCAAGATTTTTAAATAGTTCCATTATTTAATTTGTCAGGTTTTAAGGTATATTTTTGTGTAACTCAAGAACACACGGTTATAAACAAAATCACTTTTGTGAGGAGGAGCTGTAATTTCTAGCCATCACTGTTAAAGGACTGCTGTCAAATGTAGGTTGCCACTGCTAACCTTGTTTTCAAAAAGCTAGTTCCATGGTTGTCTCTGATTTTAATACTTTATGAATCACTAAATTAGTCTGAACATTTCAGAGGCAAATGTAAAAGACAAGGATATGTAGTGTTCTGTATCTCATTATACAGATTTAAATCTAAGCAAATATATCTTGGATTATAGCCCAAGAATGGTGACATTTTTTACCATACATGGACTATAATCCAAGATGGTATAATTTGTCCACAACATGTAATCCACTTTGTCCAAAGTGTCCAATAAAAGGCATGCAAGCCAATATACAGGATCAAATAATTCCAAGTATAGCTAGAGAGAAACTTCACCCTACCTAGGTAAAATTAAACTGAATACTTGTCCCTGTATAAAAAAACATTATCTACAATTAAAAGATAACCTTTTAAACTACAAGGAATTCAAGTATTTTATGAGTGATTTCATTGTACTGGAGTATTGTACTGTACTGTGTTTTTTTGTTTTTGTTTTTTAAACTAGCTATCTCTCCTTAGCAGCACAGCAACATATATTGTGCTAATTCAATATCCATGAACAGAGCCTACAAATTCACCAGAGGCACTCTGCAATAGGCTATAAACAAAATGGCCACCTCTATTACATGCATAATTGGGTACTTCAGCAGCAGAAAACTGCAGGCACAGACAGAAGACGTTATAATTATATCTAAGAAGATCCAGGCAAAGAGTAAAAGGACAGCATAACTCCAAAAGTCGATTCAATGGAGACTATTGGCTCAGAGCAGGGCTATTTTGGTACATCGAACCTTGATCTGAAACATAATGGTAGAATGTACTTATTTAAATTGATCGCTGGTGTTACACAATGCTTTCATTGGACACTTTGAGATGTCAGACTCCATTCTATTAATATTGCAGTCATAATTAGTTTTATGTATTATCAACTGATGACTGTTTAGTACTAGTCAGTAATGAAACCCTTAGTCTGATTCAGTTGAAAAAAAAATGCAAAGTGTTCTTAACAGACACACTTAGAGGGTATCGGCATACGTGCTGTATGTGAGCTTGTTGTGATAAACATAGTGAGATGCAGCAACCATAGAGGCACAGCTAATAATGTAAAGTATATCTACAGAGAAAAACGTTGTTTGTTTTGGACAGAATGGGGATGGGTTAGCCAGCCGGTCACGTTTTCATTGCTACCTGTGTTTCCGCTGGAGAGATTCTCCCTCTAACTTTATTGGTGAAAAGTGAGGGAAAATCAAAAATTTAAGAGTTGTCACAAGAGCAAGGGGTCAGGGTAAATCTTCCAATGGGGACACCTATTCTAAGGAAAACTGTTTAGGAGGGGAATTCCCCTCCCTTTGGGAGATTTTCTTAAACTTTCTGTTGTGTCTCTGGGACAGAAACTAAAGGAAACATTTCCTAATGGTTCACAGACAGAAAAAAATCATAACCATTCCCTACTCCCTACATCCAAATCTGTTTAGCTAAACATGCGCTTAATAGGGAAACTCTAATGATTTAGGGCCAATTTTATGTAACATTTTAATAGTTTACTGTGTTAGTAACTGATATTTTATCAGTATTTTGAACTACTTATATAAAATCTTTGTTTTACAAAAGGTACATTTGCTGAGTTAAGTGTGCTGGAGTTTTCAAACTTTGGTTTGCAAGATTTAATTGAATTCAAAATGCAAGTGGCCCAGTATGGCTTCTTGTACTGTACATGCAACACGTGCACTTCAGTTACTGTGGTTGTAAATGGTAGGATAACATTAAACATGGTATGAAGGTTATGACTGAATACTAATATTTAAGAGTTATATACAGTGTAAGGGCCCATGTCTATTTCTTTACAACACAGGGGGTTGTATGCTCTTGTGTTATTTCATATTAAAGCAGAGGATAATCCTGAGGGATGTCATGGTAAATTGTCCTCCTGCAAGTATTTAAATAAGCTTTCCCCAGGATAGAGGCCGGTCACCTTCACCATCACATCGGGCAGACAGAAGATATGCTAAGCAATAGTTTAAGCCACTTATAATATTTCATTCCTAGTGTCCCATGCAGCATCGACCCGTCTGTTAGTCCGGAGCCTCTCTCGAACTGGAGATGTCAACTGTCTCCTCGGCATCCCTACAATTTAAGTCACATCAGTATGCTGCTGTTGCCATGACGACAACTTCCACATTATTAACAGGACAGATGCTACACACAGAACCTGTCAGATGCTCTGGGCCCTTTTGCTGAGCAACAAGAAGCACTGCAGGAGATACGTTATCCCTAGAGAATACCAACCATAAAAAAAAATCTTGCATAAAGGGAAACAGTGTAAACAAAGATATATAGAAAATACATGTTTTCCAAATCCACCTACTATCTTCTCTTAAGGTAAATCTAAATTTGCAGGTTTAAAGCAGACCCACTGCATAACAACGACTATTTCCTGGCCCCAACCCATTCAAAAAAACATTAATTTAAATGTTAAAAAAATTATATAAAACCTTAGAAGTAAAAATTATGCTATAAAATATTCACTCAACAATGCAGTCAGCCTTCTCATGTGATCCTGGGAAAACCAAGGATCCCAAATCCTGCGAGAATGCATTTCTATCACTGTGCAGGGAATCCGTACATCTGACAAAGTCAAAGCTAACGTCCAGAATAAGACCTTAATACACAGTTGAAATACACATATGCTTATCTGTCAAAGGACTTGTCATTCTGTCCAGCCACTTTTATGATTCCTAATCATCTGCCAGACAGCATTGGCAGGAGGGTGACACCACCAGCACACTTGATGTAAACACATACAGTTAATAACTATTTTTTCAGCTATTACAAGACATCTGGAGCATCTTGATATACAAATATAAACTATAGGATGCAAAATCTTGGACTCTCGCTATTGGTCAATAAATGTGATGGCAGCAACTATTAATAAAACATGGGTGGTGGTAGGGGGTTTGCCAAATGCCTGGGAAATTAACGAGAAATGAAAGGCTGAAAAATAAAAAATAGAATAGAAAAACAAAGGATAGGGAGGAAATTAGATATGATATTAATGTTCTAGATAGAGCTATCACATAAATTGCCTATTAGAGTACCGTTGCCAGATTTACTAAGGCTGCAGCGATCCTTTCTTACTTTTTCTTGGAATTAATCCAGGCATAGAGTACCTAGGCTGGTTATGATGGCTTCCAAATCTTAAGGAGGGCTGAGTTTCCTGGATATCTTTCAGTATTATTTAGCTAACCACCTGCACGATATGGCCTCCTGGCCTGCTCTTCATCCCCCCAACTGGTGAATCGAAATTGAAAGCCTCTGGATCTCACCAGTCCACCTTAATTCTCTTTTGTGGTCCCTTTCTATAGGGTTGAAGAACAACCTTTTATTGTCCCCTATGCTTCATGCTACTGAAATTTGGTCATACACCAGACGTAATTTAAATTGAAACAATTGTGCCTAGATTACCCCACATGTAAACATCATATCTCGGACATTTATGAGCCTATTAACCTTATTTCATCAGATCCCTTCCCCAAACATAAATACATGCTTAAATGGGAAACATTGTTAGGTATGCTATTGGATATGGAGGACTGGGAAGATATTTGGTCTAACGCAACTAAAACATCTATTTGTACCCTCTATAAAAAGAATCAATATGAGATATTGTTCCAACGGTATCACACTCCAGAGCTTCTGCATTCCATTAATCCTGCAATTCTCCACATTTGATGGAGATGCATGAGCGCTGTTAGTAACCTCTTTTATATTTACTGGGAATGTACTCAAATCTGTCCATTTTGGCAAGTTGTATCCCTACACAATACCTTGATGGATGTAGTGATTCAGGAAGACCCTGTTCACTTGCTTTTAGGTCTCCCTATTCCCCGCATGTCTAAAGCCTCCACAATTTAACCATATCCTTACTGTCGCTAGATGTCTCATTGCACTAAAATAGCGTCATGTAACGCCACCTTCTTATTTGGATTTGTTACGCCGTATCCATGATATCCATATTATGGAATATCTCACGGTGAGGCTAAACAATACTATGTGGAAGTTTAACAACAGTTTGCCCTTGATAATCCTTTGATTCTCCCACTCCCAGTTCCCTTAGGTTGGTCTCTCTGCCACCTATGGAATCCACCTGGCCAGGCAGGTAATGTGGTCTCTTTTCTTCTTCTACCATTTTTCTCCTCTTAACCATTATCTTATATTCACATTTTTAGTTTTGGTATCTTCTTTGGTTATAACCCTACTCAATATATGCATATTCTATATTTACCGTCTATGTTTAATGGAGATGTTTACATTTTGCCCTTTTTTACTATCCTGTTATCAAAATCTTTGTTTGTTCTCTTTTGGTTGTTACTTTACTCATTGTTTAATAAATAAAAAAAGTTAAAATAAATAGAACTGTCACACCACATTCCCAACCAGCATTTGTCAACTACACTCTTCAATTCCACCACTGCCACCAGCATGTGACATATTACACACACAGCCTCAGCTTGTGCAGAGATTTTCCAGCTCAGAGAGAACAATCTAAGCAACTGCAGGCTGAGAGCGATTACTAGGGCAGGTTAACTGATCAGTTAACTCTTTACACACACAGTAGCTACCACCGCCACCACATGTAATGGAAACATGCACCATTCACAACATCTGCTGTTGCAATTCTGACCTTTAAAGAAAATGTCTGTATCACTTGATGCCATGCCCTGACAGGAGTGTAAAAGAGTTTACAATATGGTGCCTTCTTTTAAGAATGCCTGTGTTCTGTCAAAAGTTATTCAAGCTGGTTAATGGCTTAAATGTGTCACCTTATCTGGTTGCTCAGCACAGATATAAGATTTAAATGCTACTTTTTCTGTCACTAGTTTGTGCACTTTGGAGAAAATGAGGGTGGCACTGTTGACCTCATTATTGTCACAGTGGGCTCAATCTGACTTGCCGCAAACTGTGAAAAGCTCACAGTATGCAATGATATCGGAGTAAGCAATTTTAGTGCCTGCAAGAAGCCTGCACAACTAAATATAACTGTCCAATACATCTTAAATTTTTTCTACATTTTCAAGAATTTAGGAAAAATAATTTGCTATGAGGGAAGGTAGTTGACTGAGAGCAGATCTCAACAGTTATCTTTCTCTTAAGCCACACACACTAGTTTCAGGAGGAGTTGTGCCAAACCTACTCAACTTCCCTGTACGTGATGTTAGATGTGAAGAATAATCTATATCTTTTCAGGGACCTTCCCTGTTGTCAGGTTCCCATTACAGAAGCTGGTTTTGTAGCGGGCACAAAGTCAAGTCGTTAAGGAAAACATCAAACAGACAGGTTAGGAATCCTAGGAAATTACTACAGTCACGTTCAAATATAAGATCTCACAGTCAATGTTATTGTGCCACTTGTCCCTGCAAAAACCCACCTCGGCTCCTCCCTCTGACAAAGAGCTTAATTGTACTCTTCAGAGTGAAAGTTGTCAGAGAGAGGAGCCCAGGAGGCATGGTCATATAGCACAAAGAAAGTTGATGGCAGGATCAGATCTCTGAGTGCAGCTGTTTTCAATTCTTTTGATGCCATGTGAGTGGGCTTGGAACAACCCCCGGGAGAGAATGCATCTGAGCTCAACTGCAACAGTGCTTGAGGCAGAATTGATTACTTTGTAAGGCTAGGAATCCTGTCCATTGCTGATTTTTACTTTTTCTTTTGATACAAGCCCATGTCTTTGGGTGATATTTTGGGGGGGAGGTTTTCCACCTGTAAACATTTCAATATATGTATATAAAATATATGTGTAGTCCAGATCAACCAATGCGATAGCTGCACTGATTTTGTAAATTCACTTCCTGAATGAAAATTGGGATTTGATTGAATGCTTGGATACTTTCCACTGTAATGTGCACTGAGCCAAGGCCTAGCCAAGCACAACTTATTGCCATGTCCATATTAAGCCAACACCTTTGTCCTCCTTTAAATCATATGATACATGCTTCCCTGTATTTAATTAGGTCAGATTAGGTTGTAACCTTTATAGAGCAAAGGAAGAGGCATGCAAGAAATGGTGCTTCAAGTTTGCACTTAAAAGATATAATTTATCATGATGTCTATTCTGAGTATCTGTGTTAAAATGCCCAACATTAATAGAATTTGCCAAAATGATTCATTAGCTCAAAATAACTTATTGCATTACCTTATGTGTCTTAAAACTGATTTTCTACTTTAAAAAAAAGTCTTGTGATTGCAGTAGCATAATCATAGATGGCATGCTCGGCAAAAGCATCATATTCAGCCTGGCTGTCAATGCTTTGCGGATATGCTGGGGGGGGAAAAAAACTAGATGAACGGGTGTCTCACATTCACAGCCAGCACATGCTGCAGGCAACATTCACCATGCTGCGATGTAACACAAACAGAATCCTTTTCTAAGCCTTTCTGTGCACTGAACTGCCTGACTTGAAACACTCTACCAGCCCCTTATCTAAGCAACAATCTTCTTTATGGGACCTTAGAGTGCCCAAAAGCAGATCTCCCGGTAAGAACACTGGAAGATGGTGTGTGCCACTCTGGGAGCCTCAGACCCCATACGGCTTTCTACTCAATTTGGGTTACGATAGAGAGGCAAACACAAGGAAGGCATCGTTGTGAAACACAACACATATTAAAAACTAATCTTCCTTAATATACTCCAAAGGGAGGTTAGTCTGCCAATGAAAAATACATTTTATACATTATGCTCTGTTGTACATCTATAAAACAAAAACCACTGTTCCCAATTCACTTGTGTGGTTAGACATTACAGATTCATATGTTTTTTATGGTTCCACAGCTGTGCCATATATATCAAGCATCCTATCCACTGTTTTTTTTCCCAACCATATGAATCATCCATCTATATACGCAGCGTACAAAACTTATTTAGATTATTGTCTTCCCAAACTGAGATTGTATCCTGATGTGCACTGGGTACGTTGTCAGAACAATCCCGCTTTAACCATGCAAAGCCTTGCATAATAAACACACTGTCTGCTTGTGCAAATCAAACGGTGCTAAAACAGGAAAGATGAATAATCCCACTTCCATCAGTATGTATAGTATATGTCAGGATTTGCACCCTCCTAAATACATGCAAACATGTGCATATTCAATGTCTGCTCGAAAATGCACCAAAAAACAAACACTGGCAGCACAAAAGTAAGTATGGATTGTCAATAGAGTCATCCACATAAGCTCCTAAAGGCTTTTTCATCTGCAGAACTCAGATTTTGGGGAGACAGAGTTATATACAGAGAAAACAAATAACATACTATAAATGTGCCAAGTCTGCCCCTCGTTGATCTGTAGCTATGCAAGGCTTAAATGTGCACTATGCTTCCTTTATTGAATATACTCCAAAAGTGTTATACAAAAGATGGAACTGAATCAAAAGTTCCTATCTCAAATAGCCTAGATTTAAAATAACACAAAACCAAGCAATCATGTGTGGGTGTATG
Organism: Nanorana parkeri; assembly: GCF_000935625.1. Classification (NCBI taxonomy): domain Eukaryota; kingdom Metazoa; phylum Chordata; class Amphibia; order Anura; family Dicroglossidae; genus Nanorana; species Nanorana parkeri. The sequence goes on along the minus strand of NW_017306320.1, from coordinate 1,091,554 downwards.
TAGTGCACATTTACAAAACGTAGTCAAGATTGCCCGGGCTTACTAAATATTGCTGTTCCATGTGTAGACGTAAATCAATCCTCATCAGAGTGGTCTCATCCATTTACAGGGAATTTGAGAAAATAGTTTGCAGCACTGGTGACAGTGGTAAAGGTCACCCCAAATACAAAACATCTTGTTGTTTTGAGATGTCCTCAAGGAGAAATGCTAAGTCTCTGTGTGTGTAGGGACAAGTCCCATACTCCAGTTCAGCCAAACTTCCAATGCGTTCTCCGCTGTTCCAGGGCAGATCGGCATCGCAAATCACATGTGCAGGAGAACCAATCTGCCCTGAAACAGCTGATCAGTCCTGAAATGTCACTTCTATCCGACTTTGTGAGTGCGTTGGAATGTGAGATCGCGGTCGGAGAGAAGTGGCATTTCAGGGCAGATCGGTTCTCCTGCACATGCGATTTGCAATGCCAATCTGCACTGTAACAGCTGGGAAAGCGCTGGAATGCTTCACCTATTGGCGGTCACACATTCCACCACCGAAAAACTGGGCTGGATTACGGTAAAACATGTGACCACGTCACCGGTCACACATTCTAGCGTAGTCACAACCTTTGATAGAACACCGCCATCAGAGGGGTATGGCCAGTACCCATGTGAGGGGTCTGGGGGGCCTCTTACATGGGTATCAACTGTACCGGGGCGGCATCCCGACGACCAGACCAGACCAGCCCACCTGGGAGCCTGAAGAGTCCACCATAGAGAGTCCCAGGTGGGCTATGCAGGATCTTGGGAGGGGGGCCCAAGATAAAATCTTGCACCAGGGCCCTTTGGTTATTAGGTCCGCCACTGAAAGTAGCGTCCTGTGATCACTGCGATTTGACTATTTGATTCTGGTGAGGTTGGGAGATTTGTTTTTCCTTTGGGGTGGGATTATATGATTACACATATAAATATTTTTTATTTGAACTGATCACGAGTTATCTTTGTCCTGTGAGGATCGGATGAAGTTTTGTACTTTATATATATTTTATATGGACTTTAGTTATTTCATATTTATTATTTATGATTCACACATTATTTCACACTGTTCACTATATTTTTTGCACCATACTTATTGTATTTTATGTGTACACTTGATATACGGTGGTATACACACATAGGTGTGTTTTGGGTTGTTTTATTGTCTATTTGAAGGTTTATGGGTTACATTCAATTGGTTCACAAAAAGCGGAGATAGCGCTGTGTATTGGTTTAGCACTCTTGGCGACATTGCTTTTGGCTTTGTCGGTCTTTCGCTGCAGCTATCAGTTATTTTTTCATTTATAATTAAAAGGGGGGACATTCACAAGCGCAAACATTAACATTTTTAAAATGTAATGCTCCCTACTAATTGAAAAGCTCCAGCTCTGGCTCAGCAGGGGGCATGTCAGACCTCTGTAGAGAGACCACTGCTTCCTTCCAAAAAGTGAGGGTCCTTCTCCACAGCATGCTGCCTGTTTTATAAAGAAAATAGTCAGTAAAATGTTAAACACATTTTGTTTTCATGCACCTGGAGTGAATTTTGCTACTTTAAACTGAAGGTTCAGTATGGCTTTAAAGGTTGTATTGCATAGATTTGCTAAAATCACCACATATTATCTTTTATATTTAAATGTAAGGTTCACAAAGAATATCACATGGATTTCTGCCCCTACAAATATTTCTAACTTCTGGCTGTGGAAGTTTCCGTGAAGTGCCTACTGAGCAGTACAGAATAAAAGATGCATTTGATGTAGTGATAAAAAAAAAAAAAAACTTGAGATAAAAATTGAATTTCTTTGTACTCATCATAAAGCCCTTTTCTCCAGTAGTTCATTGGAGGGCAAGGTACTTCATTCTTCTACATTTGTACTAGGACAGTGGTTCTCAACCTGTGTAACCTCAGGACCCACATTTGTCCTTGGTCATTAAGTCGTGACCCAAGTCACACTGCAATGGAAAGCACGGCATTGCGGTACCATAAGCAATGCACGTATGGATGGAGCACCCTCACGGCCATAGCCCCATCCCACCTCAAGCTGACACTCTGCACTGGGAAGTATATTTTGAATGGCTGCTTGGCGTGAGAACTGACAGTGTTGCGTTGAGGGAGGCAGAGCAGCCTCTCACCTTGTGCAGTGGAAGGCATGTGGTGACCCGCTGAACAGAGGGTCGCGATCCACTTTTGGGTCACGATCCACCAGTTGAGAACCAAGGCTCTAGGAGGTTGGACACTATGTAAATGCAAAGGGTACATCCCCATCTAGTGGCTATACGCCTCAACATTCAATGCAGGCTCAGGAGTAACAAGCATTAAGCAACAGGAAAAACAATGAAGCCAACCTTGCCACAACTCAACTGTGGAAAAAAGGGCAACAAAGCAAAAAATAAATCCATACGTGGAAAGGGAGCTGTGACCTCCAGTGAATTACGGTTGATCTCCAGAGAAAATGGTTTTATGGCGAGCACAAAAAATCTTTTTTCCCTCAGCATTTTCTGGAGGATGCATGACTATTTTTTAACATGTCCAAAATCAATTCCCAAAACAGAAGCGTGTGCAAAACAAAAAAGGCAAACAGTGCCATGGCAACCCTCAAAAAAAGTAGTTTCAGTTAAATATTAATTTAATATTTTGATTTAAAAACCATCAAGAATTAAAATCGCACACTCATGTAAAATAGCTCATGTGGTTTTGTGAATTGAAAGTATTGTAACTTGTGTACAGCATTTTAAGGCCTCTTTGTCTTTGGCTGCCCTATTTAAATTGAGTACTATGCACACAGGTAAATATATTATCATTGACAACACTGATTTTCCGTTACAAACAAAATCATGCCGCAAATTGTTATGGGAGAGTTTAAATCAAGGTATATGTCTCCAATTTTATGCTCCAGTGGTCCCCTATCCTGCATCAACCATAACGACTGGCACATTCACAGCGCCCGTCCTATTTAAGTTTTATTTATGATGCGTTTTTCCATGTAACTAAGCACAGCTTGTTAATCAAGTGGTGAAATATTCAAGATGCAGGTAAAAATACCCCTTGGAAGAGCATAAAAGAATGTCTTAAGCATTTGCCTCATGTTGTGTGTAATAGAATTCCCTTTGGTGAATATATGAAGTTTATCCAAAGAAAGGAATGCAACTGTAATTGAAACACTTGCAGACTGAATCAGCGCGATATATACACTATTTGTTTTTAATCAATCTTCAAGTGGAATTATGTTTGAAGATAAAGGTGTATAGTCATAAAAGGTATAAGCATCAGCTGTTTGTAAGCGATTTACTGGTGTCTAGAGAGGCACCTGGTTGTTTAAGAGTAATTTAAAGCTTGCTTATTGCAACAAATAAAAGAAAATAATACTTCTTTTGGCCATCCACAAACACAATTATTTCATTTGGAGGTAATTCTTTTGATATGTGGAAAGCAGGATGCATATAAAATCAGAACATTATATGCTGTATTTATGAACACATCAGATGAGCGAATCTTTGAAAATCTGATCTAAGACTGATCAGCATGAATCAGCTCATTGATCTATAGAGGTAATACTCATCTTTCTTGGTTCGGCACTGTGGCAGTATTTGAATGGGATTTTATTTATCTCAGGGCTCCATTTATAAAGCTGTGCACCTCACCGAAGTCAAAAAGTAGTTTTACAAATTGCATTGCGCTTCATTTGCTTCAGGACTCCAAAGGCAATGCAGTGCTATTTAAAGGCATTCAAAAAAGCAAAGGGGAAAGCCCAATCACCTGACCTGTCGAAGTTATGCGACTGACCTCTCCTTCAATCAAGTTTTACAGTGTTAAGCACAGAGAACTTTGCGGGGCACCCCAAGCAGTACAATCACTGCATGCATTGTATGAATAGGGATGTAAACTGCAAGCCACGGCATGGGGTACCATTGTGGTGACCAGCGGAGAGCAAATAGTGGTATCCACTCTCCACTTTTTTGTTAAGTTTTTTTTTAAATGCAGCTAGTGTAAGTCTTTGAATTTGATGTTGATATCAACCTTATGTAACTCATGCAAAGCAGGACTGGGGCTGGGATGGGAGACCTCAGACTTAGCAGTAACCACTAATCAGGCTGTACAGTTTTCTGGCAGGGGACACCTTGACAGGGAGAGGGAGAGGAGTGACCAGAAAGATCACCTCATCGTGGTGTTGCTTGGTGTCTCCTATTAAAGATTTTTATCAGTGAAGGCTCTAAACTTGAGTTTCTAAGTCTGTATGCCTGCTGTGTCCATTATGTGGGGTTCCACTCTCTCTTCTGAATATAATTTATATTATGGATGATGCACCAGAAGTTTCTGTAACACACAGAGGCAGGCAGAAACAGTAAAAACTGCTCAGTAGACAGGACAGTGTTGAGAATTATGTCAGAGAGATCTCAATGCTGAACTATCCAAGACATAAAGGAAGCCCACCAGGCTCCACATATTACTGTAATAACATGTCTGGGTGGACTAACCCTTTAACTCAGTTCCGATCTGGCTCTACTTTGTAACTTACCAGATTCCTCAAACTCTTTGTTTTGACCAGATGCCTGTTCCTGCGTCTGCGTCAGGCTCTTCTCCAGTATATGAATGTCCTCCGCAGGGCAGTTGCATTGTGGGTAGGCAGGATCACAGTGGCACCAGCATTCGCCTCCTTGGCACTCCATCCTTCCCTGGGAGTTACAGGATATGTAGGACAATGCAGCCCTCACAAATCTCACTTGTAAGTACTGAGGAAGCAGCGCCTGCAGCCCTGGGAATGAGAAGAGAGACATATTCCCAATTAGAAGCAGAAGGCAATGAATTTTTCTGAATCCTTATATGTATACATATCAACGCAGAGGCATTCATCTCTATAGAGCCGAAGGGGCATTCATCTCAATATATACCCTGCTGATCTCAAGCTCGCAATTCTAGGAATAGCATAAGTGCATGTTCCGCAACCCAAGCTAATTAGCAGGCGCTGTAACTATTATTTATGGGCCTCACCTATTAAAACCAGGTGCACACTTTGTACCTGTTTCCGTCTGCCTGGGAGAGCTATGGAGGAGAACTTGATAGCTTGTCTCCCATTGGCTAAGACCCAGAAACTCTAGTTAATTACAGCAGCTTGAACATCAATGTCTGATCTAACAAAGGATCCCTGGGAATACAACCTTGGCTCTATTTTAAGTATAAATAATGCAGAAAAAAGTATTTTATTGGTAAACATCTTTGCATACAATAAATTGGATGTGATTGTGCATTCACATCAGGTTCACACTTGCCTGCAAGCGCCTCGCTGACAGAGGAGCTAAATTGTACTGCGCCTATTTCCAAATGCCCAGTGTCGGAGTGAGCCAGCATAAAATAAACCCAGTGACTTAGAAGAACAAAAAAAAAGAAAGTTTTGAGATGGTTGTGCTTTGACTGATTTAAGACAGAGAGGCTGTATTGTATCTGGCACTGCAAACACGAGTAGCGATGCAAGGAGTCCCAGTTCAGTAACAGTTTCATTAATTTTTCAAGAAATCTTGTATCCTGACAACACAGTTTGTTCTCCTTTTTTATTTCACAAGAGAGGTCTCTGTTTGGGATCTCAAACAGTCTTTTCTTGTTTACAAGTCACCTAAAAGCTTCTAGCAGATTACTTCCACACAAAGGGATAATGTGAAGAAGAAGGAGGGGGTCACCTGCTGCGGCAGGCAGGACAAGACTGTGTGCTGTAATGCTGTCCACACTTTAAAGCAAGCCTCTTTTTTTTATCATGCAGGGCATAGCAACGGGTTTATTTTAATTTCTTGTCAAACCAACCTGCTTTATTTTCTGTACCCAACTTTAAATGTAATCGCCCTGTGATCACTATTACCCAGGTTTTTCTAAGTGGCTATGTCTGCAACTAGATCTGCATTATTTGAAATTATTAGATCTAGTTTAGCATTGTTCCTGGTTAGGACTTCCACCATCTGGTTTATGAAATTGTCCCGCAATAAGTTTAATGCGATCGAACGCAAGCCCTATTTTTTGCATTTGCAGTGGAACGCAACGCTGGCAAAGTTTGCCAGGCGTTCGATCGCACTGCGGGCGGGGGGGCATGTAAGCGGTGCCATTGAATACAATGCACCGCCACGCCCCCTCCCGCCCCAAAACACGGGGAGAAGTTTCACAGTGATCGCGGTGCGTTCCAGCAGCTACCACTCTGGAATGCACACGCTTTCGTTGTGAACAAGGCCTGAGTTTCAATTGAAACTTAAAGTTGAACTCCAGGAAAAAAACTTTTTTTTTTTTTAAGATCACAATTGAAATAAGCTACCCCTAATGAAGAGTATGCGAATGACGTCTGGAGTGCTGCTGGATATTATAGAAAATAACAATTTCATTAATCCCAGATATTAAACACAAGGCTTTTCTTAAGGCTCTGGTACGGATAGTTCTGGCTCTCATACAGTGAAGGGATCATGTTGCTTTCTCCTTCCTCTCCCTCTGTACATTCACAAAATGCCTAATGCTATGTTCACAGAAAACAAGGCTTTCTGTGAATGGACAAAGGGAGAAGAGAGACAGGTAAACAATAGGATCTCCCCTTGACCATTCACAAAATAACCTGTATTCTCTAAACAGAATGCAAGGCCTTATTGTGAATGGATGACAGAAGAGGAAGGAAATAGTGAAAAAGAGCCAGAACTATCAGTAGCAGAGCCTTAAGAAAAGCGGTATGTGTAGCATCTGGGATGAATTAAACTTTATTTTCTATAATAACCAGCAGCCCTCCAGACTTCATTAGAGGTAACTCACTTCTATTGTGGTCTTTCCAAAATATTTTTTTTTCCTGTAGTACCACTTTTAAGCATCAACTCTCTTCCTGTCCTGTTTTTTCAAGGTTCAGTTTTTTCATCCATAAAATGTTACAGAAAAGAAAACATAGCTTGAACAATCTGAATCTTTGTAAATACACATCAGTGCTTTGCAAAATCTCTTCTAAGCCCCTTTCTGCAAGTCTGCCAAATTCTAGACTGTGTTGTATTTCTTGACTGCTGGATTCCTTCTCATTGATTATTGACTCCAGGAGGCAGAAACAATCCACGACTTCAATGTCTTCATTGTCAACTCTAAAAACGAATGTTATGCCTGTTGTAAGTTAATTTGCCTTTTTTTAGCTGTAATCCCAGTCTTTTACTTTTTTAAACTTATTTCAATTTTTATATTAAAGTACTAGTAATGAGCAAATGTTAGAAACAGCATAGTATACCCAACATACTGTACCTTTACTCTAGTTATGTAAAGCAAAATAATGTATGTGGCTATTACCTAGAGTAATGGGGTAAATTAAACCTGTAATGAAAGTACTGAAATATAGAGACTTCCTTTTTCTGAAAATGTGGCATGCAGCCAGTAAAGTCCACCTTGGAATTGTACATATAACCATAGAGTATGCAAGAGTTACAACCCTCTGTGAAGTTTACATTGCTATATATTTTTTAGTGTAGTTTCCAGAACCAGAGGTGAGGAGAAATCATCCAATGGGCACACCTGTTCCCCAAACACTGATTAAGAGATAAATATATCTCACTTTGTAGAGATTTCCAGAATGATTCTATTGGGCAAAAAGAAGGGTTCGCTTCAGAGAAGCACACCATGGCGGTCAAGCGATGAGCAGTAGCGACAAACGATAGCAGGTGGAGGTCATGGTATCCTGCTTATGCGGTGAGATGTTGTGCTGCTCCACTCCCAAGCGCCATACCTGGAATAATTCTGTATCTGAATTTAACAAATGAAACAGTGTTTTTCTTCTCACCTACCAGTCATATTCCTCTGCTTCTGATTGGCCGATTGTAAAAGTCCAAACATGATACATACCCTTTCTCGTTTTTTCCCCTGAAGAAGCCCGGACGGGCGAAACATGTTGGGATACACAAGAGCATATATACAACTTTGAAAAACAACTGTGTAATTCAGAATCGTACGGTATTGTTACCATGTGATGAATGTACCAGTATATGTCTTTTATCTTATATTTTTAAAGATGTTAAAAATGGCACACTAAATAAATGTTTTTTCTAAATTTTTATTGCTGAGGTCTGGGAATGTTTCTTTAAAGACCCCCCCCCCCTTTTCCTATGGGCATTTGCACATCCCACTGTGGAAATACTTTCTCCTTTTTCTGTTGTACTTATTTATAAATACACTTGAACTTCTGATCTGAATACTTTTTCTAGGCTAGTGAAATTGCTGAAGCCAATGGACCAGCATGACAAGCATCAAGCCTGTTAGGCAGTTTGGCAGTGGCAGCCTACATATTTGTTTCAGTACAGGTTTTCTTTCCTTTCCAATTTGCTTTTTCTGAGTTTCCTGTAGGGGGCAATGGTGTACATATGCAACACTTTGTACTAAAGGATAGAAGTATGCAAATATACTTCATAGAATTGTTGTTGACTGTGTTTAGGTAGAAGATTGAGGAAGGGACCGATAATATTCTGTTGTTGAAGGCTGTAACAGAGCGTGGCTGCAACTTCCCATCCAATCAAGCTGGGCAGGTTACATGACCACCTGTTAGTGCTGTTAGTGACCATCCTGTATCCCCACTCTGGAGCATGTTCTTCATAACTTGCTTTGTTGAATCCACCAAGCACACACATTTTTTATTTTTTTTCAATTTGTTTTATACTTACCTTTTTAAAATATCTTCAGGTGGGTTACATTTCACATAGTGTCTTCTTCCTCTTTTGCTGTTCTCCAACGCCATTGGCAGTACCCAATGATGCAGAGAGAGGTACCGACATGATGACAGCAGTCCTTTAGGTCTGGTAGGAAATTTAAGGAGGAACCCCACCCCCATAAAATAGAAAAAAAAAGTGTGGGGTCCCCCGTAAAAGAAAATTAGGCAGACCATTCTCCCCGATTCAGCTGCTGTAGGGCTATTTTGAAGGGCTCCGGCGGCCGAAGGATTAGCCGAAGCTTCGGCTTAATCCTTTGGCTCAATCCTTTGGCTCTTTAGTGAATACCCCTCTAAAACTCTTGCCCATAGCAGCCAATCAGAAGACTTTTTTTTTCATAAAGGAAAGGTGAAACTTAGTAAGTTGCAATAGACAACAATTTTATGTTTATATTATTTTCTTCAGCTTTAGCACATCAATCCCTTTGTGCAACTCCCTACATGAGTCCCGGGTTACATGAAGAGAAAAACACATTTATTGTTGGAAAAAGGTAACATTATTGGAAGGTATAGCTGTACAGGATCCTAGCTATGGGCCTCTAAATGGCAGGACAAGGAGTGTTACTGTTATGCCTCAGTGCTCAATGCGGATTGCGTGACTAGATACAACAACTGGACCTCTATTGTCCAGTGTCACTGAATACGCCATTGTCTGCATCTAGGTTTTATTAGGGAACACCTGATGTGACTCCTTGTCTGCTTTCATAAATGCATACTTTCAAAGCATTCATCTTGCTCTAGCATTTACAGAATCTCATTAGGAGACAGAATGCTGCATTACAGAGTTCCGACTTGAATTAAAAACCTCACTGCTGTATTTTCTGTTCTGACATGAATCACAATCAATATGTATGACTGTGACACCTGGCAGCAACCCCAACCTTGAATTCTTCATTAATCCTACTATAGGGGGTAGAATGTGCACTGTTAGGCCAAACGCTGAATTAGAGAGGGATAATGGAAGAGGGGTTTCGGTCAATGGTCTGTGTTGAAGCCTAAAGGGCTTGTTCAGAGTTTAAAAATATATTCAAATTCCCTTGCTCACTGCTTTCCCATGTGAGGGGGCTACTTGAAGAGTCTGTTAAAACACCTGATGCCACAACAACAATGTCTGCATTACATTGAAGGCACATTTTTTTCTATTTGACATGTGTTTGTACTGGTTGCTTAGATCTAAATAAATATTTGTCCCAATACAACCAGGGCCATATCTGTATGATATTCTCCACTGTCTTGATTGTTTTAATAATTACTGCTGCTAGGATGTGTTATTGAAGGCACAGTGGGGTCTACTTTATAAGATAAAAGCAATGTCTTAGATGTATTAATAAACAAGCCATGGTGTGGCTCTAGGTTGTTTCACCCTTATCCGCCATGGTCAGGTGCTCGCAAAGCTTGTCACTGGTAATACTGTTGCGGAAAAAGTAGATAATGGCACCACGACATATTCAAAAAGTGGCTTATTTACTAATCCATGAAATCAATTCCACAGGAGATGGACACGTTGAAGGGAATCTATCAAAACTGGAGCAGACAAAATCTGGAGCAGCTGTACATGACAACCAATCAGCTTCTCTCTTTCATTTTCAAATCTTCGCTTAACAGACTGAAGAGAGAAGCTGAATGGTTGCCATGCACAGCTGCTCCGGTTTTTGTCTGCTCCAATTTTCATAAATTCCCCTCAGAGAATTTGGGAGTAAAGAACATGTGCGCAAACTACTACTTTGGGGGTGCTACTTTAGGGAAGTCAGACATAGAAAAATACCTGGGGGGTGTTCATAGATCACAGATTTGGCAATAGTAAGCAATGCCAAGCAACAGCCAGGTAAGCTAACGAGATACTGTTGTCTATCAAGAGAGGAATTGAAACAAGGGATCAAAGAGTAATACTTCTACTTTATAACTCATTGGTTCTGCCCCATCTTGAGTATGCGGTACAGTTCTGGTTGCCGACACTCAGGAGGGACGTCCTGGAACTGGAGAGAGTTCAGAGAAGGGCTACAAAATTAATTTAAAGGCTGAGTTATGAAGACTGCTTTCAAAATGTAAACTTATTCACCTTAGAAAAAAGGCGATTGAGAGGGGACCATATTGCAGTCTTCAAAATCATCAATGGGGACCCCAATATTAAGAACAAGCTGTTTAATCCCAAAACTGTATTGAAATCCCGGGGACACAACAAGAGGTTAGAAGAGAGGGGGTTCAATCTTAGAATTTGCAGGGAATATTTCACTGTGAGAGTGGTGAAAGTTTGGAACTCACTATCACAGGGGGTGGTATATGCAGATAACATTGATAAATTCAAGAAACTTCTGGATGAGTTTCTTCTTTCGCAGAATCTACAGGGATATGGGAAGTGTTAGAGTAAGATAAATACACACACACACACACACACACACACACTTGCATACATAGGCTGAACTGGATGGACCTTGGTCATTATATTTCAGCCTTATATACTATGTTACTATGTCACTTTTATCATGTTTCATGCACACAGGCACTTTTCATTGTATGTCTTCTTAACTGTACACTCCAACATAAACATACATTATTATGTTTCCAGGACCATAAAGAGAATTCTGACTCCTCTCAGCATCCCCCTATAGTGCACCTGCTGCATTTAGGCACAGATGTCAAGAGGTGGGCAGAAGAGGGAAACAAAATGAGAAAAAAGTTACCATAATTTGCTTATCACCCGTTCCCTGTTACCCTAGGCACTGGGGTTCAAGTTTCATTATGGCAAATACAGCCACAAATACAACTTTTCAGCCTCAGCATCAGAGTAGCTAACACGAGAAACATTTGTTAGGCACCCCTTTTTAGTTCCCAAATGTATGGAGTGCAGTGTTAGTGCCCGTCAATTTCAGTTTTAGGTGAAATTCACTTTGATTTAAAGTGCTGCAGGGTTCAGGGGTGGATTTACCTTTCACATTCCTTAAAGTATTTGTCAGTTTTTGGTGATTGTGATTGGCTGCTGGTTAGCTAAGATCGTGGCATTGACGGGGCAAGGAGAACTTTAGACCTTGATCCTTTCTCACCGCTACATATGGATTATTGTTTGTTAGTCTTTACACAAAGCAATAATTAACCACCCGATATTTCATATCCATATGACCCTTAGGAGAAACCAGCAGAGGATGGATGTCAGCACCGATACAAGCTAAAAAGAAAGTGTTTTTGTCTTTCTAAGGCCTGTAGGTTAAAAACGTCCTACCAGAGTGCCCAAGAGGTTAAAGAACAAAAAACTTGATCAACTATAGAGCCCACCGAAAACTGAGTAACCCATTTTAGGTAACATCACCTTTAGGGTGCATTCATAGTTATGTGTAGCGGTAATCATGCATACATTCTTTTTAAATGCCGTGCATTGTGGTGAGCTGCATTAAAATAATTTGTCCATAATTAATAGGCTACCTTAACACAAATTAATGTGTGTGCATTAATGCATCACAATGGCTCAGAGGAATATTAATGGACTGTTAAAGCTGAACTCCGGGCAGAAAAAAACAACCTAATAATGTAGCTACACATTCATTAAAAAAATAATTCATTATTTTGTAAACTCAATTAGTGTAAGTTCCTCAATTTGACTTGATATTGGCTTATTAGAAACTTAGTACTGCAGCCCTCGGACTGAAGGAGAAGGGGCAGCACTAGCAGCCAATCAGGTGTATTGAATCCAGATGTGTTGATAACACACATGCTGACAGTAGAAAAGAAGAAATGAATGAGCTCATCAGTCCGCTTTCGCTCTTTTAATGGCCAATCATATGTTGGGGGCAGGGAGGTGACCAGGCTGCATTGTATAACTTCAGTAGAGGAAAGTAAGGTCACCAACCTGGCTCTGCTGTGTGGCAGAGCTGTGTACATCTCAGATTGAATGGACAGAAATACCAATCCTTTGGCAGGAAAAAACAGCTTGTGCATTTAGCTGTTTGCCTAGAATTCAGCTTTAAGCTGGAGCATGGAGAATCGGAGAACCTTGAAGGAAGAAAAGAAAATATTATCCTTACCAAGAAGCTGCACTTTACTCTCAGGACCCATCACCAATACCGAGCTGACAGAATCCAGGTTGTCGTAGTTACTGCAGCCAAGGGGGCCAGTCCTCGTTTCGGTTACCTGTATATAAACGGATTCAGTGTTAAGAGCTGAAAATTATCAAATTCAATTATTTTCTGCTGTTACGGACATCAGTTACTCGCCTTCAGTTCAAATCCCTAACTACTTCACTTGTCTTATGCCAGTCGCTGACATTGCCTTGACCTGAACACAAATTATGTATGCTTTTCCCAATAGATAAATCCGAGCTGTGCAAAGTAAATGACTAATTTCCTATTCATTTGCAGACTGTTGAGCAATGATGCCTCTTAATGGGCCAGCCAGATACATTTTTCCACATATTAAGATCGGCAAACTTTCCTTTTGCATTTACACAAGTCATTCTGCTGTGTTCTGCATTCTGATCATAATAATTACAAAAGTCGCAAATAACAGTACACAACAACACACACTGATACAAAAGGTGAAAGGAGACCTGCTTTTAGGAGGTCACGGGGAAGAAGAAGCATATGAATTTTTATGCCGCTTTTCAAAATGTTGACAAAACCTTCACAGTGCTGAATGCTGTTATAACTGCATGACCTCTCTTCAAACACAATTCCAACATCATAACCACGAGAATTCATTTTTTCTACTAACCTAAAGCTGATTTCTTGGCCCACAAACAAAAGCCAAAGAAATTGCTGTTATGAATTTAATATATGGACAAGGCTGGTGGCCAGAGCACTAATGTACAGCACACATAGCTGATATTTGGAGTTTAGTGATGAACACTGATTTATGAAATATCCCATTTGGTGGCTGATTGGATGTACTTTATTAAACACCTTAGGACTGACTGAAGCAATTTTTCACACACATAATAAAATCTGAATTTAAGGATAGAAAATTACTTTTTAGGAAAAAATACAATAAATTAATTTTAGTGCATACACAATATAATACTCAATGGACATGTGCAAGGCAAAAAAAATCATTTCGGACATAACAAATGGAAATGAAAAACATTTTAATTTGTTTCGTCAAAGGAAATTAATTTTAATGTTGTTTCGGATTCGGAGGCAACCAGCCTCCGAAACCGCACAAAGAAACTACAGAACGAGCGCCGGCTGTATGCAAATTGTGCATGAGCAATGGTGAAAAACGATGGTACTCATAATTGTCAATAGACGATGCTCTCTAAGTCTTCTCTCACAATGTTATTATACCCATTATACTAAGTATTACCTTCCTCAATGTGATATTGTAGCATTGCAAGCTACACACTTATAATTCCATTTGCCGCTTCTATCACCCCCAGTTCAAGTTTTATTTGTTTAAATACCTTGTTGCTGTTTTGTTCTCCATTACTCTATAGTTCTTCTCTTTGTTATCTACCGTTGTTAAAACTTTGTTGATTTTTTTCTATTGCTTTATTTTTGCCCTTTTTGAATAAGTAAATATATTATAATAAAGACAAATACAGCCAAAAAATATTTGCTGCTCATCCATTTAGATTTAACACTGAATTAAAGCCCTAGAATTAATGCTCTCACTCCGACGTTCACAGTGATACCTAACATATGTGGCGCAATTGCTGTTTACATGCATGTGCATACCTTAGGTGCATGTTTGCATTCGCATGCAGATAGCAGGGGTGGCAGGGTTGCTTGTATTTTTTTACAATTTTTATTTTATTCTTTTTTTAACACTTTACAAAAAAAAACAACTTCACTTAGTGTTATTGCTATCACAAGGGGGATAACAAGCATCTATGTGATAGCATTGGGAGGTGCCAGGTAATCTTTATGGAGACAGCAGGGGTCTATAAGACCAATAATGTCTCCCCTGCCCTCCAATGCAGATGATCAAACACAGGATTGTGCTTGATTGTCTGTTTACCAGGCATTTCAGCCTGGCTTCTTACAGCCCTGAAGCAGGATGCGCTGAGAGCATAGCAGTTCCTGCTTCAAAGGTCACAGAGTAGATTGGGGAATGGATATTCCTGAGTCTGCTACCACCATCCATCCTGACAGCATTTGCTCTGGTCCCAGGCCCCCTAGTGGAGCAGAAGAGCATGAAAACCGCAGCAGGGGGATGCACCTTCAAAGGCAGGTACAAGTGATCGGGCAGCTCTGCTGATAAACATGATACCAAGAGCACAACTGAAGAAGCTGGTGGTCTTGAAATGGTAACGTTTTTTGCCTTGAAGCACTTGGTCCTCAGTTTGTCCCAACCACGACACTATCAGCATGGAGTGTGCATGTTCTCCTTGTGCTTGCCTTAATTTCCTAAAACACTCCACAGACATGTTAGTAGGATAATTAGATCCTGTAGAAATTGGCCCTAATATGTGTGTGTGTGTGTGTGTGTGTGTGTGTGTGTGTGTGTGTGTATGCATGTGAGATAGGGATCTTGAGGACCGTGGTTAATGTGAATAAATTGTATGTAAAGTGCTGCATACATTGACAACACTATATAACAAACCTCTAATAAAGGAATGGGAAATTAATGGGTTTTATACTAGTAAACAAAGCGTGCATTTCCAGGGACCAAACATTATAAATAGGTAGCATCCATGGAATTTTGAACAGCTGTCCATTATGCATGAGTCTGGCTGCAACCTGTTAAATGCCCAAGCCAGGAGGGGAAAGGCAGGATATGTACACAGGCAAGGCTATGTGGTAAATGAAGAAGACAATTATAGATGTGGATAGTTTAGTAACTCACAGAGAGCCGATGAGGTCAAATTGATACAACATGAACTCTCACAGGCTTGTTGAACAGTGCTAACAAATTAGGTTACACATAAGGTAAAGACTACATACAATAAAATATACATATAAATAACTATCCCAGGGAAAAGCAAAGTGGACATAGAAGCTGATTCACAGCAACTGCAGCCAATGTGCATAGATTGATCTGTGTCCCCCATAAACAATCTGTTGCATTATTCAAATGAAGCTAGGTGTGAGGTTCCCTTGAGTAAACCCCACAGCCTGTGCCCATATCACAGCGAGTGAACACCTTGCACTCTTGCACACCTTGCACTCTTACAAGTCAAGTAGCAGGTCCAAGTCCCATTCCAGCTAGAAAACTGACCAACAGTGCTGGAGTACTGCTGCAGATCCCAGAAAAGCAATGCTATATAATCTAGACCCCTACTACTGACGGTTGTAGCCACGGCAATCATCCCCTTCCAGTGGCACGCAGGGCATGTGCCATACATGCCATATCCTACATATGCCACTAGTTCTGTGAACTATAGAAAACCTACTCCCACCTACTCCTTATAGAGATGAGCTGAGCGGGTTCTGTCATTTAAACATACTTCCTGTCCTAGGGTGACAACACTGCTCCTCCATAAATTCCATAAATACAATACAACAAGTGAGTGCTGTCATGCTAGGACAGAAATTATCTTATTGGCAGGATTACCAGGTAAAAATAATGGGGAGAAGCCTGAAAACACAAAAATGCAGCCACCACATTGAAGCGGCGTTAGCTGCCAGATCTTACATTTGTGTTCTTGGGTTTAGATACACTTATTTACAGCTATTTTGATGTAGGGCTGACCTGGCCTATGATATCTATGATGTCCAACACCCTTTCAATATAAAACATTTCTCTCCAACAGCTAATGCAGTACATAACCTATAGTAGAGGCAATAATGTTTAGGGTACAGTAGGGAATGGTTGGAATATTCATCAACTTTTTATACATGTATGTAACCCTATCTTGGGAGTTTCCCCTCCTTGTGACCACCAGGGCATTTCTGCAACTTCCTGTATCTCTTTATGGCACACAATCTATATATGTTCCTTTGGAGAACTCACTAGAAACTGATAATGTTTCTAATTTCCTAGTTGCATAATTAAATAAATTATTAAAAGAAATACAAAATAAATTGCACAAAATTATTTAACTAAAAAAGAGTGATACCACACTGCTCAGAGGAACTGAACATACAAAAAATGGTTGCAACAATTTTTTAAAATGATTCAAATTATGAGTTCTTTTAGTAATAAATACATAAAGGAGCAGTCTAACTGATTGAACATACCGTGAAAATACATACATGTTATTTGTTCTACCTGATATAATAATTCTAATTCAATTCAGCCGGTTTTGTGATTCACATACCTCTGGCATATTGTCTTGTGGATAACCCTGCTTTATGTAGCTTCCACTTCTTCAGTTTTTGTCTGCTCATTGGACAATAACTCATCATCATCAACTCTGTTCAACAAGCAGGCTTGAAAAACAGGCAGTTGTTAGGGTAAACTTGAAGATAGGAAAGTAAATTCCCCGGCTGCAAGCAGAGTTAAGGTGCCCATACACCTGGCGATTATCATACGATAATCGCGGGTGATCCCGCGATCGTACGATAATCGGCAGGTGTATGGGCAGCATGCGCCTGCTTCTACTGTAAGGTCCCACGACTTTCGTCTTCCGAGCACGCTGGAAAACCTGCCAAAAATCGTACGTTTTTCGGCGGGTTGGTGGCGTGCTCGGAAGACGAATGCCGCACAGGCCGCTGTGCGCATGCGCACACTGCTTGCTGAGCACTGCAATCATCAGAAGCCTTCCCCTCAGCGGGGAGGGCTTGTGATGATTGCAAGTACGATCTGCCTGTCCAGGATGGGCAGATCGTACAAAATTTTAATCACCTTACAACCATCGCACAACGAAAGTCGTGCGATGGTTGTAAGGTGTATGGACAGCTTTAGAGAGTTGGACTGGACAGAATTAGAATTTCTTCAGGTAAAACATTTACATCCATGTATGTTAACAGTGAATTCTAGAGCTGTTTGTCTGCTCATTGGACAATAACTCATCATCATCAACTCTGTTCAACAAGCAGGCTTGAAAAACAGGCAGTTGTTAGGGTAAACTTGAAGATAGGAAAGTAAATTCCCCGGCTGCAAGCAGAGTTAAGGTGCTCTAAGAATTCAGTATCATTGATTTTATAGAGTAATGACACACACTATTAATTCAATTCATAATTGAAGAATGCACTGGAACAGAAAAAAAACACAATTTCAATTAAATGATATTGTGACAATATAGTAAAAAGCATGATAAGTAATTCTATACGTTCACAAATATTGCATGCAAAATTCCCATTTTTAAAGTGACACTAAACCCATGGGAGTGAGCTAGGAGCGTTGGCTACGTGGCTACTTTACAACACACAGGGACCATGGAGAACACAAGTAGCCACCCTCCAGAAGGAAGGACAGTGTCAGCACCAATTCAGAGATGATTTGAGGATCTACAGCCGAGTGATACACAAAAAAGTTACATTTTTGTTAATAGTTAGGGTACTCGTATACATCTTTAAGATTTAACTCCTGAGTTTGAATTTACTTTCAGACAAAAGGGGTGGTATAAGCTTCTTTCAACTAGCCTGGACCTGTTCTTGTGCAAAAAAAAGTCCCTTCACTAGTCTCATAATTTTTCACTTTCTTGGAAAGTAAAAGCAGACAGTCAAAAAAATAAAAAATTTAAAGTGATCGTTTCTAAACAACAATACAATACACCCACAAGAAAAGCATTACAAATACAAAGAACACTAACTAAAATACTAAACTTTCCTAAACACACCTTCTATATAAAGCTAACAGGAGAGTAGCAAGGTTTCTTTTTTTTCTTCAAGCAAATTTGCCCAAAGAATATTGTGAATAGCCCGTACAGCAGGCTCTCGGTTCGAATTAACCGATGGACTCCCGTAACCGAAGCTAGCCGAAGGATCGGCCGAAGCTACGGCTAGATCCTTCGGCAGCTTCGTGAATAGACCCCTTAGTAAGCGAAATACAGAGTTTTGGCTTCAGTGAAATTTTGCAAACAGCTAAATCAGTTTTGCCAAAATAACTCTTCACAACCCTAGTAAAAGAAGGAAATCAGAAGCGTCACAGGCACATTTGTCATCTACACAGCCTTTACGTAGTTCTCCGGAGGCAGTTGCAAAGGGCAATTGCCGGCATAGGCAAATTACGATATTAAGCTCAAACCCTTTGTGAACAAGGAAGTAAGTAGGACTAAGTGCAGTGGATCTTCTGATGAATGACTTCTAAAATCAGTGGTATGACACATACAAACTTTGTATATTTTAATCCAATTGGTGTCTGTGTTTTAACATTCACCGTATGTTACAGCAAGCTGAATTACCCTTCAACTCTTGGAAAAAAAAATAGGCACATTATTTGTGTGACAATAATATTTCTACATTGTTGCTGCTGTTTACTATTAAAAAGCCACGACAATAAATTAAGAACTAGCTAAGCCAAACGCCTTACCAGCATCCTTAAATGCACTAAGAAACAAGTGTATAGTTAGAGTTGGCACTCACTAACAACATGAATAATTTATGGATAATAATAAATACACAATGGAGAAATATAGTTACAGCCTAAGCCAACATTAATAACTCTTAAGACAAAAGTTGGAGAGCACATAATCAAAGTACTGCTGCAGCTAGGAGCAGAAGTGATAATGGCTAAAGCGTAAGCTATTAGTCTCACATTAAGCTTGGAGCTATAGTAAACCTGGTCATAAAACAATGAAGTGTGATATGACTAAGACATAAGCAACACTAAATTAGAGAAGAACTACGGGCAGGATAGCAATTGTCAGGAAACTTTCATAAGGTTATCTCGTTTATACATTGTGATTCTTTTTCTATGAGAAATAAAAGAACTTTAACTGCCATCCAAAAACAAAAAACCTGACATAACTTAATAACTTTTTGCTCCACCTACATTATGCAATTCTGTGTGTTCTCTGGAGTTTCATCTGAAAGTATAACTCCTCTGAATTGAATCCTTTTTTTTCTAGAGAAAATCTTTTAACATGAGATAAAATAATGAATGAAGTGGAAATCTTCAAATGAGGACCAGAAAAAACATGTAAAAATTCAGTTTGAAAGGTAAAAACTAAAAAACAGACCAAAAGAATCATAAAAACATAAAAAGAAAGAAAAAAAGCTTTCTTTCTATGGCCCCTGTTCACACCTGAGCGTTTTGTTGCAAGCAAAAAAAATTCTGTTGCTTGGCAAAAGTACATAGGCTACTTTTTGGCAAATTACAGTGCTTTTAGTCCCATAGACTTCAAAGGGAAATGCCAGAAATGCAAGTATTTTTGCGCATTTTGTGGCACAAAGTTTTCCATTGAAGCCTTTGCTTGAGACACAATGCTCATGTGTGAACAGGAGCTATAGAAATGAACGGGACACCTTGTCTTGAGCGTTTTGTCACGCTCATGACAAGAGAACAGGATTCCGTATCTTGAGTGTTTTTCCGCGTTTAGCTTTGGGCGACAAAAACGCTTAGGTTTGAACGGAGACTTATGGGTCTATTCACGAAGCTGCCGAGGGATCTGGCCGTAGCTTCGGCCGATCCTTCGGCTAGCTTCGGCCCCAGGACCCCTTCGGTTCAGTAGAACCGAGGGGGTGCTGTACGGGCTATTCACAATAGCCCGTACAGCTCCCGATCATGGCCGAGCGGCTCAGTCGAGCCGATCGCATATGCATCGGCTCGGCTGAGCCGTGCAGAACACCGAAGCTGGCCGAGCGGCCTGCTTCTGACAGCTGGGTGGAGGCAGCCGTGATCTTACGGTTGGCTCCGGCCACTTTCAGAGAGATCAGCGTCCCTGGTTGCTAACCAGGGACACTGATCTCTAAACAGCTAACTCTCCCTGGCGCCCCGGGAGCCTCCTGCTCCCGGCCGCCAAGGAGAGAAACAATGCCGTGTCTTTTTTTTTTATTCTGACACGAGCGATGTCAGAATAGAAAAAAAAAATTCTCCCATTAAAAAGCATTGGGACATTACTATTGGCTATTTCAATTTGCAATAGCCAATAGTAAACTAGCATTGTACCCGCCCTCTGCAGTTCCCCATCAGGTCCATCAGCAGAGGGCGGGTACAATGCTAGTTTACTATTGGCTATTGCAAATTGAAATAGCCAATAGTAATGTCCCAATGCTTTTTAATGGGAGACATTTTTTTTTCTATTCTGACATCGCTCGTGTCAGAATAAAGAAAAAAAAAAACACAGCGGGGTTTCTCTTCTTGGCGGCCGGGAGCGGGGGGCTCCCAGAGCGCCCGGGGGATTTTTTTTATTTTTATTTTTTTACAGCAGCAGAGCCGCCGGACAATAGGAAACTATTGGGCGGAGCTAGCTGTCACTGCTAGCTCTGCACAATCGTTTTCTATTAACTTTTTTCTACTTTTTTCACTCTTTTTCTGTTCTGCTCGGTGCCTCTGAGGGACCGAGCAGAACAGCCGAGCCAAATGCCGCTCGGCGGCATTCGGCTATTCTCTCACTGCTGTTCGGGATCTTTCAGAATAGCCCGAACAGCAGTGTGAAGCCTGCCGGAGGTTCGGCTCAGCCGATCCAGATGTTGGATCGGCTGAGTCGAACTCCTTCTGCACTTTGGGTCGGCCGAACATGCTGAGCATGTTCGGCCGACCCGAAGCCACACGAAGCAGGCCGATGTACGGTGGATTTCAGCCAATGTACGGCTGAAATCAGCCGTACCAGCCTGAAGTGAATAGCCGAACAGTGTTCGGCTCACTTCACTTCTGATCGGTCATTCACTTGGCTGCCCTCGGCAGCATAGTGAATAGATCCCTTAGTAATAAAGCCTCACTCTTTTGAATAGATTCGGTTAGAACCATTTATAAAACGTAACTACTGCTTTGATCCTAGTTGTGGAGATTTAATCTAGTTTCCTATCCTGCATAGTACCCATCACCTGAAGGGTAAGTAAGGGTAAATCTCCCCAATAGGGGCGCATAGCAATAAAGATGTACCTATAAATAACAAAATCCCCATATCATACGAAGTGGAAATGAAGACAACAGAGGGAGAGTATAAGATGGAGTGCTGTTATGAGGATCACATGTTTCGTTTTGTTATAAAAGTGTTGAAGCCTTTATAGAGAACAATACAGATGTGACATGTCAGCAGTTCCTAATCAGTTAGTGAGCACTGAGTTGTTGAAAAATTTGATGCTGAACAAAGGTGGAGCACGAGCTTGATGAAGTGACCATCACAGCTACTAGACAAAGACATCCTCCGTCAGATACTAAACAGTGTCACAGAGGCTCAATGCCAAGAGGCTGAAGTGTTATGTTTGTTGGAAATCAAGCCATCCTTTGCTTTATGTGGCCTGTGCTGTGATAGCAGGCAGGGGATTCAGAAGCAGCATTTTATCTATTGCCGTACACATTAGGTACTTTTTCAAATGTACACAGGACCACAAGGACACTGAAAAATTAAAGGCTATTAAAAACTAGAAAAAGATGTTCATTAGATTAACTACAATTATTAAAAAAACAAAAACGTTATAAGTAAAAATGTTATGAAGACGTAGATGCTTTTAAAAACAAAACATGTAATATATTGCAGTTTACATTAGTTATAATTTTCAGGGTGTTTCCCTTAATTTTCACTTGGTAATCCTTCAAATAACACACGTTCTGTCCCTGGGTGGCTATGCTCACTCCTCCACTGTATCAGTAGAGGAAGCCATGGTTGTCAATAGGCTGCTCTCCTTATTTGGACTACGAATACACCTTACTCTCCTGATATTCATTATATAGAGGGCAGGGGAATTAGTATTTTACAGAACATAGTTTGGAAGGGAGATAAGGTTGATTTTGCTTTTACATGTGCTTATGGTGTGGTATTATCAAGGCCCCCAACATGCATCCAGGCACCAATCAATACAATACAATACATACACCAGCAGACATCTATGCTGTGATGTGGTGCATTGAATAAAAAAATGGGCCATGTATTTTTTTTTGGTTAGCGGATACATATGGTAGACCCATAGGAAACTGATGTACACATGTACCCCAACATCCATCAACACATCCAGGAACTCACACAAACATATAACGTATTAAAAGACCCTGGAAGGAGGCATTTTTCTGGTAATTCAGACCCCCTCAGTGGAAAAGGCAGGGTTCACTGAGCCTAATAGGTAAGTACTCACTTGCCACATTTTTTGAGCATCAAGTTGCCTTCATGCAGGCCTCTTCTGGCCTGAATAGTGTATAAAATGGGTGCAATAACTAAGGTTGGTGGTTGAGTATGAATTCAAATTGTCACATGCATCATCTTATTTTGAGGAACACCAACTCCAATAACCTACTTTGTCGCAACACATATAGTTTATCATAATATTGAATTGCACTGTCACCTTCTTTGTGCATGTCTGAATACCTCTGCTGCACCAAAAATGGACTAAATTATTTTTAAAAATATGGTTTATTTGGAGCTTTTTTAATGTGCCTTATCTTTGAAAACCTGCAGTTTGAGAGGTCAGGGGAAACCATTCAATGGGGACAAATGTTCTGATAATGACAACTGTCTAAGATGGGAATTCTCCTTGCTGTGGGGAGATTTTCTCACTTCTCCAAGACAGGACATGAAGGTAAGTCTCCCTAGTGAAGAATCGATTACTGGCATTTTAAATGTACACATCTGGAAGATTCACCCATAGTGAATGTTTGATGAATGTTAGATTTTCAGCCTTATAAATAGGTCCCTAGGTGTTAAAAAGCAGTCCTTGGGCTCCAATCAGTCTCTTTGCTTAGGTGGGTTGATCATCATCAATCTGCTGCTGGCAGGAAGAAGCATTTCCTTAGTTTTCCCTCCCCTTGTGTTTCAGACTACAATGTGTAACTTTGTAACAAGTCAATAAACGAGAGGCTGGTTCAGGGCCTGACCTGTGTCAGACAGTTTAAACCCAGCCAAGAGCTACACAGAAGCCACTCTCTCAGTCCAGGAATTAGGCGCTGACCATGGAAGATGCCTGAACAATGATGGCATTGCCCTTCTGGAAATGAAAACAGATGAAGGCATTGTCAGGGGGAGTACTCTAAACTCTGTAAAAGGTAAAAGATACCTGTAAGTGTTACATTTGCACATTACATGGTATACATGTACTTAGAATGAAATACATATATCTGATGGTAGGTCTACTTTAAGAGAATAATGAACTAAGTTTAAAGGGCATACCCTTGTGTTTGACAATTGCTGTTTGTGTTCCTGGAGAATGCCAGTAAAGAATATAAGGCTGGCCTGATTTATTACAGATCTCCATGAGAAGCAAGATCTGTGTTACTAGTCTGGAGAGTTAAGTAAGAACAGAAATGGGATTTCAACAGACGTCACCTCTGCTGAATACTTGATGAGATCGGTGCATGAAATTTTAAAGAAGGGTCAAAGAAACATAGTTGAGGTATAACAAATAGTACACTGTTTTATGTGTAGCAATATGGTAATGAGGCATGAAGTCAACATTAAGAGTGGGTTTGAAAAAAAGTGAGGCAAAAAAAAGGAATAAAAGTGAACCTATTCACCGTGGTTACCAATCATATTTAATTTTTTTAAATGAAGCAAGGATTATTAATGGATACTATAGACAACTGCTCCTTTTCTTTTTATACTCTGGTTTTGGAAATGAGTCCCAGGATGGCACTCCTGTTTTTTATGCTAGTGATCTGGATTTAGTTCCCATCATCAGAGACAAACCCAAAAACATACAATTATAGTAATTTACGTCTGACCAAATAGGGCCTAGTGTAGGTTTACCTATGGAGAGTAACCCTATTAGGGGTAGGGACTGATATGCATGACCTATGTACACTTCAATGTACTGAAAATGCCCTTTTATCTAATGGAAGTGTAGACCAATTGTAAACCAAATCAGGAGAGCTGCCTAGATTGATAATGCTGTTCCTCCTTAGATTCATAGCAGTAGTTCTAGAAGAAGGTGAAAATAAATTAAAGCCCTAAAAAAAGACAACTAATTTAGCCAATAGACCTAAGAATAGATTTTATTTTATTTTTTTACGGGGCGTAGATACGCTTTAACTCCAGATATGCCCATTTCAAGATTTCACCCTTTATATCTACTGACAAAACAGACAATAACAAGTTTTGAGGCTCATTTTGCCACAAAGCCAGTAATTGTGGTATGTTAAAGCCTTGAAAACTGAGAATTTAATTGCACTGTCTAGTATCTTTGGGCACAGGCAACACAATGGCCTCCAACAGCATGGAAGAAATGTGTATTCTGATTTATGTGTGTCCTCTAACAATGTCTCTGGAACTTGAGATGTCCTTGTGCCTTGCTGCAGATTTTCTTCTCCTCACCTTTGGTATACCATTGTATAATTCAAACACTGCACTTAAAATGATAGAACTTGCTCATGGCTGGACACCAAAGCCAAACTTTGCGAAGATGGATGCCGTGAGGCCAAATGGTCAAGTGATATAAATCAGGGCACTTTGTACTATGCAGATAGCACAGGCTACAAAAATATGCAGAATCACGCTTTTTTCTTTGCTAGTTTTCTGATTAAGAGGTAATTATAAAAAGGCAATACAGAGCCAGAATGTCGCACTAAAATATATAATAAAAAAATCACATAATTTTACTGAGTTTATGATTGCACTGGTATCTGCTTAATCAAAATTAAACTGAAACTCATCTAAAAAATCCTATAGTCTCATGCTGTCCTTTCACTACATAGGCCGTATTTCTAGATATCTCGCCTGCTGATTCCAGAGTTTGTAATGATCCTTCCGTCTCACATTTAATCTTTTCAAAAATATATGTATGATTTCCTCTTAACAGTTTTAGCTATAACAAATATCTTAAAATGTATGTATAGTAAAAACTTTTTTTGGGGAGTTTTAGATCCAGTAGGGAAGGGTTAATCTTCATCAGTTCAACTTCAACTCTACATCAGTTAAGGTGCCCATACACTGCTCGATTCTCGTACGAGAATCGGGCGAAATCCCGCGATCGTACGAGAATCGAGCAGTGTGAACTAAGACGTGTGACCGTTTCTACTGTACGGTCGCACGTCTTTTGTCGAGCCAACATGCTTGAAAACCAGCCGAGAATCATACGATTCTCGGCGGGTTTCTAGCCTGCTAGCCCGATAGCTGCGGAACGGGCCGGTGTGCGCACGCGCACACTGCCCGTTCTGCATTGCCGTCATCGGAAGCCCGCCCCTCAGCGGGGCGGGCTTCCGATGATCGCAAGTACGATCTGCCCGTCCAAGGTGGGCAGATCGTACGGGCTTTTAATGAGCATACGACCATCGCAAGACAAAAGTCTTGCGATGGTCGTAAGGTGTATGGGCACCTTTAATTTATTGTTGTCTGTCTGCAAAGACTTACCTTGTTGGTTGATTGCTCATCAGCCCACCTCCTGATGCATCTTGTGACTCAAGAGGCTTAGCATCCTGTTGCTCGGGAAATGTGGCCGCGTGGGGTGCTCCTCCTCCTGGTTCTTCTTTGATCTTGGTGGTCTTTGTGTCCTGTTACCTGGCAACCGCACTGTGATCCTGACTCTTGGTGTTGTGCAACTTAAAAATGCCTGCAGGATTCCCCTTCCTTCTTGTGTTTCAATGGCCCTGTGTTTCCAGGTGCCTGCTTTAAATCTCACTGGCCCTGCATCCAGAGCTTATAATAGGTTTCTTTATGTGTCTCACAAGCTTGCATTATTGCACCTGAATCCTGACCTGCCTATTCGACCATTGCCTATCTATTAATCTTGTCTCTTGCCTGCCCTTTTGCCTGTTTATTCACCATATCTCTTGCCTGCCACCTGGACCAACCATTGCTTTTTTAATAACATGCCGTTGCCTTCCGTGGGAAGAATTTAGATGCGGACAACCAGAATTATATAACATGTCCCTTCTCATGCCCTTGTTTTTATTCTACTCCCTATGACCCAAAACTTTATGGTTATAGAACAAAGACCATAAATAAAGGCATTTTATATATGGTGAAATTTTGAAACAATATCTAGTTTAAGGAAACAACAGCAAGGGTGCCTAAAATCTTCAACCCAACAGCATTTACAAATGAAACCCAAAATTGTGTTTTGAATAACTCATACACAAATCTGCCTCCACAAAATAGTATTTTCTTTTCACTTTTTTAAGTTTTGGACAGAGTAGGAGATGGTTAAAACAACCCCAATCGGATGAGAAGATCGTCACTCCTTACTTAGCATGCTCTTTGAGATACTTGAGGGTTCAAGTGCCACAGGTTCTCATACGTAAACTGGCCTCTATGATTTGGAGTCTTTGAATGTGGTACGTTACCAATTATTTTATCTGGTGGCGGTCACAAAGTTGTTCCATTTTATGTGTTGCAGAGCTGGAATGTACAATCCTATGAGACATCACACATACTGACCTCTACATATTTGTGTGTCTGGTGAATTAACACTTTGGGTGATGGTCACAAGATTAATTTTGGAAGCACCACTCCAGTTGTTGCAATTTAGTAGTGATTTATAGTGTGGGAGATCTTCCACCATTGATCTAGGGTTCATTTAATGAGCTGCGTATTGCCCTTATTAAGAGTGATTATGCATCATTGGAGTTTATTTTTCATTTTGGGGACCAATGACTGATGGTACTTCAAGAGAATCACTAATACAACCCTCCTGAAATTGGAAAACAAAATCAGCCTGTTTCTTACATGTATGCTGACCCCTAGCATATTGGGGCTCTGATATTTAGTGAGTTATCAACTTTACTTTCAGTTGGTGTTCATCTTTGACTTGTGAATCTGTGTTCATGTTGTCTCTCCACAAGTGCTGCATTCTATGATACATTTCTGGAACGATTACATATATCATCCCTTATAGCAAGCTACTATTATTTATTGAACTACATTAGCACGGACTTGTTTGTTACACTTTATTGTAACCTGTTTATTAACCCCCTACTATGTTCTCTCAATCTTCATGCTGGTCAGAGAAAACGTCTCCTCTCAGAATGTGTGATGAATATGAGACAATTATCTACATTTTGCATTACAACCAGGCCACAGCCTACAGGAAAACACAGCATTATGATTAATATATATATATCATTGTTTTTCCTATTGCTTCCTGAGGTGCCTCAGAAAACCCCTTCAAGACAATGCATCAAGAAAAATGCTTGGGATTGTTTTCCTTCCTTCAGTTTATAAGTGCTTAAGAGAGTAAACACCAAACTAGACTCCCTCTGGAGTCATATCTCTGTTTCCTTAGATCACCACTTCTCTCTTTATGGCCTGTTTCTGCAGTCTGGCTTAACTGAGGCTGATTTCAAACATAGGAGGGCAATCTGTTCACGTTTGCAATGCTATGTTCCTAACTATGATCAAATTAGCCCGCTTAGGCTTCAGTGTACTCACACTGCACTCTCTTCTTTAAGGCGCGCACGCTATTATTGGAGTTCATTAGCCTGAAGCTTCATAAGTTTTCACTGTTCTTTTCCATGGAGCCTTAATCAGTGCAGCACTAATACCAACTACTTCAATGATTATATCAGCTAGGACTGAATCGTTAATGACTGTCACTCATCTCATCTTCCCTGTGTGCTTCAATTCACATCAATGGGAGGAAGCTGCTTTGTAGTCATAGCTCCTATGTATTGCAGGAGGGCTCAGACCTCCAACAGGCTTTTTTCTGTGTGTTCTTGCTGTATGGCATTGCTTCAAGGTGGTAGAATTTTATCCACAGATCTGATTTTACATTCTTTTTTGAGCCTGCCATTGATGTATTACACATACCAAGCCACCTTCCCTTGTTAATCAAGTCGGAAACATTGGTATAAGCTTGGTGGTATAAGCTTAAAGTGTATGTAAACACAAAATCTATTTTTCAGTATGTTTGCCACCATGTCTCACTGTATGCACTTTTCTTAAGCAAATAATTGTTTGTAAATCTGTTGCAAAATTTCGTACTTGGAGATCCTGCACTTTCTGTTACAGGATGGCAAATGTAACCAATTGCCTCTCAACTAGCAGGATCATTGTCAGCATTCCATGTTTGTTCCTTCAATTGGCCTTTGGTCTGCCTATAAGTTGGAAGCCTGATGGCCAACTAAGGAAGTGCACACAGCAGGCTGACAATGCTGCTGCTAATTGCAAAGCAGTGGCTTAGCATTGTCAACCTGCAACTGGATGTTATATTACTGGAAGGATCCCCAGATAAGAAACTTTGCATCATAATCACAAAAAATTATTTGTCTAAGAAAACTTTATATAGTAGGACATGTTGCTTTTATGCGTAGTAAAATCCCTTTCTCTCCATTAATTAGAGGACATAGTTCTGCTTTAAATTATTAGAACTGGCCAATGAAACAAACTCATATGTTATATATAACACAGCAGTGAAAAACACAAAATATTAAACTCACAGGCAGCAACTTGTACAATAGTTTGCCAGTTGCAGCATGAGGTAGTAGCAGTCGACACTGCAAGGCCCTTAGGTGTGCCCTCTGAAACCACGAACAGGGAATCTGACCTGCAAAACCCAGATGTGGCTTTCAAATACCCCCCTATCAGGCTGACTACATTCAAGGAATGTAAAGCAATTTCCTTGGACTGGCTTGGGACAACGTGACAAGAGGACAATGTCTTTATTCAGGGGAATAGCGGATACTACCTTACACAAAAAGGTGTTAGTAGCGGGATCTCCCTAACATTCTTAAAAGTCTTTTTGTGTAACACCAACAATAGCAGGTTAGGGTCCCATGACAACAATTTTGGCCTGAGCAGAGAGGCAACATCTGTTATGCCCTGAATAAAGGTGCAGACAAGCAGAAGCGTTGCTAAAATAGGAAGGTGCTGGCAACGGGAAGATGGCACCAGCAGCTTTGGATCAGCGAGATGGAGTGGAGAGCTGCATCAGGGTAGCAGGTTCAAACCCAGAGGTATCTTTGCCATAATGAGCATTAATGCAAATGTCCCCCCACTTCTAATGCCACTTAAAGGAGTTACATTCTGCAGTATGGCAGACATAACAAATGTGGGCATAAGTAGATTGTTTATTTGAACTTTTGACAAAGGGAGGCCTTTAATTGATATCCTGTTGGGTGGCTCCTTTCCTTTGCAGGGTTCTGTGTGTGTCTCCTTAAAACACACAGGCACAGCAGAAAAAGCCATTCCCCTTCTCCACGCTCCTCCCTGCACCCTTTCCTCTCTTCTCCCAGCTAGTGAATGGACAGCTGCTGGAGACTGCTCTGTCCTTAGTTATCTTGTACAGTACTGTACAGGAAGTTGAGGGAAGCACAGCTGAAAAAGTTGGAGCAAGCTGTTCGGAAACATGGTGACTGTAAGTGCTTGAGCAACATTTAAAAAAACCCACTTTGCTAGGGAATGTATATTTCTTTCATCTGGATTCATTATTGAAAAAAAAAAAAGTTTGAGAGTTTAAAACTTTTTTAGGAGCAAAACGTGCAATGGGAAGAAATCTTCCCACAAGGAAAGGGATTAGGGATGTTTAGATACCAAGTACTGTACTCGGCACAAGTACAAGTACAAGTACAGATACTTTTCCAGCTCCAAGACTAGACTAGAGTAAAGTTCAAAAGTTAGGAGGCAGCTGCTGTCATTTTTAAGGAGCATATGGAGCTCCTGGGACTTGTACATCTCTGTTTTAATGTACGATATTTTTTTTTATAAATATACCGGTATATTAGGGATGCACCAATACCATCTTTTCAAGTGCAAGTACAGATACTGTACTTGTCCAAGTCCTCACAGATACAAGTACTAATACATTTTTGTTTTCTAAACAATACAGACTAATTATTTCAGGACAGTGGTGGAGCGCCAGAGCTCGTTTCCAGCTGCAACCCTGGTAGTTCTTATGAAAAAGTATCGGCACTGGTGTCTGAACTGGTATCTGAACATTCCTAAAAGGGATCAAAGCCCTGAACATCTATTGTGAATACAATTTGCTTAAAGTAGTATAATGGGTACCTGCTGCTAAAGTGGGTTTGTTTGTTTTTGTTACCTTATCATGGCTTATACAGGTAGATATTAGGATCAGGTATAAGTATTGCAGGTTTTCTAGAATCTTTCAAACCTATATTACTCTCTTTTAGGCTGGGTATAAGTATGTTTGCAGTGATTAATTGGTGGTTAGAACTGGTATGTTTCCCTTAATAAAACCATTCATCATAGTGTTCTCCATGCAAATGTCATAAATGGAACTCTGGGATGAAACTACGCATTAGTAAGGCTAATAATAATAACACAATAACTAGCACCTCTGATCCCAAGTAGGAAATACAGTTGTGTAATCACATCAGAACCTTCAGTTGTATGTGCAGGATTTAGAATTCAGGGGTCAATTGCTGAAAGCTTTCCTTTATGTAAATACAGTTAATAGCAGCAGACATCCTCAAGACGTCAAACTCTGTACATTACATATGAATATTTCAGCACAGCTGAGGACTGAGGATCTAGTGCTGGTTTACTTCCATCTGCATGGTTGTCATGCTATGTTGGTCATCTAGGCTCATACACATAAAAGTGTACCTTGCACAAAGAACAGAAACAAACAGCACACTGCAGTGGTGGTAAACTTTCTTGGTTCAGGGGGTCTCAAGTGCAGCCCCTGATATCACCTAAAGGCTCCACATAATATTCAGTGAATGTAATTATTATACAGGATTCATATAGCGCCAACAGTTTGCACAGCACTTTACATTATAAGGAAGACATTACAATCACAATACAATTCAATACAAGATGGTAAGGAGGGCCCTGCCCCTGAGGGCTTGCAATCTAAAGGTTTGTAATGTTACAGAAAGCTGTCAGAAACTGCAGATATGCCACAGGAGATGGCCAGAGACTAAAGGCATACTAGAATAACTGGTCAGAGAATGCAGACATGGTACAGGAGATTGTCACAGACTGAAGACATGGTAAAGGAGAAGGTCAGAGACTACAGGCATACTAGGAGAAATGGTCAGAGACTGCAGAAATGATACAGGAGATGGTCAGAGACTGCAGACATTGTACGGGAGATGGTCAGAGACTGCAGACATGGTACAGGAGATGGTCAGACTATAGACATCTTGAAGGGATGGTCAGAGACTGCAGACATGGAACAGGAGATGGTCAGAGACTGTAGATACACTATGTTACAGGAGATGGGCAAAGATCATGCATGACTAAACAAATAGTCTGCAACTAGATACATGCTTGAGGAGACAGTCATAGCCTGGAGGTACATTACATGAAACTGTTACTGATCACTGCTTATATGCTGTAGCTGCTTTTCAAATCAATTCTTCCACATTCATGCCCTTTTCCAGTTCCCTTAAAACATGACTTACTTACTGCCACATTTGCAAGTTCTCTCAACAAGGTTCATTATAAAAACATAAAAAGAAAAAAGTGACGGACAGCACAGATAAGAGTAAGATAGTATGGGAGAAATAATCCATACTGGAACCAAACTTAAAGTGGCATTAAACTCACAATCCCCCCCCCCTCCCCTCCAATGCTGCTGTAAGGACTTATCTTATCACGATGCCTCTTGATCCGATTATCTTCCTCCTTACAGTAGTTTTTAGCAGTCCCTCCAGCGCTGGTGCCAGTCTCTGATCCAGCGCAGACTGCTGTTTCTTCCTGTCCCACAGGGTCTGTCTGATGTGCACGTTCATAGCTGCGTGCATTCACTTTCACTGTAGATCTCCTTCTCTCCAAACTGGTGATCTCCACAAGCGCATGTGCCTGCAGTCATCCTCCTGCACGGCCGTTCGGGGAAGCTGGATTCTGCAGCCGGAATCGATCGGCAGAGACAGAATTTTTACCAATTTGGTGAGTTTCTAAATTATTTAAAAGTTTTTTCATATTTCTGCTAATTGCAAGCAGTAGATATATGTAAAAAAAATAGACTTTAATACTACTTTAAATACTGGAATCCAGTCTCTTGTTCTTTCACTGGACTGAGTAAGTACCTGATTAAGGAAAGCACAGACTATTGTCCGAGGAGGTCCTAAGGGCCAAACAATAAGTGCCAAAGGACCGCATACACCATCGAATGGGCACCAGGGGAATACTCTTATACTAATTTGCTGTACACATTATAACAATCTTTCAATGTAAGTATAATTTTTTATGGTTCTTCTTAGCCAAAGGTTGATAACTATTTAATATGAAGAATGTAACCCTGCCAACAGCTTGGTCATAAAGAGAACTCATACACAGGCAGAACATTGGCAAAGAAAAGTAATTTTCACTCCACTACTAAACAGCAATAAAAAAAAACACTTCCTGCCTATACGCATGCACTCAAGCATCAGCTCCACATTATTGCTCTGGACTGCTTTACTGATTGTGACACCAGTGGACACAATGCGTGTTGGCACGGCTACCTGATGTCTGCACCAGGGGAGCACATGATGGGGTGACAATGCAGGAGCACAATTTGGAGTCAGTTGTCACCCTATAACTGGGAACGCCTGAACAAGGACTTTCATGATAGCCTCACCAATATTTTTTTATTGGACACTACAGAATAAAAACAACTTTTGATATTACAATAACATGTTACAATTTATAGTGGATTTTAGTTTTTTGGGGTTTATATCTACTTTAAGGCACTATAACGTTTATCTCCTGTTATTTTCATGAGCATCAATGATTTTCAGCTCTTGAAATCATTCGGGTATAGTTTTGTCCAAATATGGCTTTATAATGGACCCACCCAAGACAAGAATACATTGTTTTAAATGCACTGTATACAGTGGGACTATAATACTATAGCAGTGAATGAAGCATAGTCATTTTGTGGTTCTACCTATATTTTTGTATGAAATATAGCACTGTTTTTGACATTTAAATAAGGAACATGAGGGGGTGTAATTTCCTGCAATAGTTGTTGAAGACAGTTAAAGGTCTTCCATTTAGATGGATAAAAAGCCTAAATGATACTTTGCAATCTCTCATCCTCTTCGTGCAACTCAACTACTTCTCCATTTAAAATTCTGTTTTGATTGACAACAGCCATGATTGTCCTCTAATGACCATAAATACCCGCTTGAGTCAAACTTCAAAAGATATTCATGCATAATGACTTAACTTTGAATGCACTTTTATGTTTTAAGATGTTCATTACACATTTTGTATGTCTTAATGCCATAATAGGAGGCTGTATGGGGCCCAATTTATGTGCCTGCAAATGCAACCAACTGAACCCGTTGCTGAAAACATATCAATTACAATATCTATGTAGTAGATGTACTATTGTGTGCATAAATGCACTTTGTTCTGAGATAAACACTGATGGATCATTATTGGTGGATATCGACTACATCTTAAATATTTAAAAACAATGATACGATTATGGATTCATTAAATCCATTAAAAAACCCCCCCATAGAAAATGATCACTTAGGTATCACTTAGGTTGTAAGCAGAAAGTTGTATGACTTTTCTTTTAAGTGATATATGCAGCTATTAAAAAGCTGGCTGTTTGGTCAGGCACATATTCAGAGTTTTCTCCTTTCTTCTCCATCTATCTCCCAAGCATAAAGATTTCAGAGAATGCTTGCACATTGTTTATACACTGCCCGAGTATTATGAAGAAAAAAAACCCCAACATTACCAACTAGTCATTTCAATGACTCTTCCAATTATTGTATTCTAATTTGATTTTTTCATGGACAGATTGTTGCCTGAAATAGATGAAATATCCATATTGCACTAACTGCTATGACCACACATGAGAATCGTATAACTGAAACAGATGAACCTCAGAGTTGTATAGTGCATTTGTGTTGAATGGATTGCTCTGGCCATTATTAAAGGGTCTATAACAAAAACTATCTATATTGCCCAGAGCAGCAAATCACAATTTTGCTTTCACTCTCCCACTGAGAATTAGTTAAAGGGTATCAAAGGGTATGGTCAAAAACTAAAACTAAAAATGTATTTCTACATTTAATTTTATATAAGTTCTAACACACTCCTAATAACCATGTAGAAATTTGTTAGATGCCCGTAGGATATACTTTCTCAATACTTGTGCACTTCCTGACACAATTTCATTCAGACCTGGGAATATGTACTTCCTTTTGTGATAACTCACAGAGCCTGCCTTTTGAACTATGTATTCCAGAATCCTGCTGCACTCCTTACCGGGTATCCCTGTCAGCATGGGTGCTCAGAGTGACTTTTTGAACTACAACGCAACCTCTGAACAATGTAACATCATTGTTGCTTGATGGAAACAATGCATTATGGGCAATGAAGCCTTGAGAAATTGAGATTGCATTACATCAAGCAAAAGGAAAGGGACTGGCAATCCAGGAAGTTGTTGAAAATGATGAGCAGATGGAAGGCAGCACTCACTACAGTAAATGGATTTTTTTCAAGTAAGCGTTGATCGCATTATTAAAAAGCAACTCTAATATGTATTCCTATTACAATGCTGATGTTATAACTGGATAGTACACTGAGTGGCCAGATTATTATGACCACCTGACGTTTGTAGGCAAATTAGCTATAATTAGCTATCATTTTGCGCTAAAGTTGCTAGAGGGCCAGACCATTATAAATAGGGAAGCAGGTTGTTTACCACGACAGTAGAAGTGAGTTTTTTCTGAAGATATGGGTAAACAACGCGACTTAACAGTCTTTGAATGTGGGATGATTGTTGGCGCTCTGAGCCATGGAGCGAGTATCAGCAAAACAGCAGAATTCGTTAAATGTTCAAGAGGGGCTCATTGTTAAAGTGTTTAAAGACTGGACTGTCAGCGAAAAATCTGGGTCTGAACGTGCGAATTGTGGCCGTCAGCGACTAGTCAATGTTAGGGCAGAACGGAGAGTGGCAAGACTGGTACAAGACAACAGAAGGGCAACAGTGCAGTGTCAGATTCCTCGCATCACCTTTCAACATCTCGTGGAGTCACGAGGCGGCCCAACGAAGTCCATCTCGTGGAGTCATCTCGTGGCGAAGTACTGATGGGGTGGTCATAATAATCTGGACACTCAGTGTATATGCTGTGACCTTAGAATTCCTTCAATGGGAAAGTTTTCCCTTCAGATGAATGATAAATAAACCTAGAGATCAAAAATATGTTAGGTAAACAATTCAGAAGGGCAGACAGTAATGATCCCAAAGGTTAAGGGGAAGTGAATTCCTTTTCTAGATAATCTGGGATACTATCCTGGACAATCATCTGTAGTATGCTGTGGAACAAAAAAAGTCAAATTAATTCTTAATTTCCTAGCAGCTAAGTTCAAAAGAAACCTTTTTAAAGGTTGCCATTGCAGGTGTCTGCCTGAAAAATGCTGTTTGCCTGGCTGTTTCTGGTCTTAATAATTTGAGTCCCTGCTTTGCAACTAGCATGCAACTAGTAGGTCTGTAAAACAATAAATAAACTCTTGATCTGCAGATCTGTTCTGGTTCAGGGACTCATCAAGTTTTTTACATTTTGGATTAACAACCGTCCTTTTAAAAAAAAGAGTTTTGCAGCCTAAGTATGTTATCGGTAAAGGTTACCCTGTAGAACTGAGGGGGAAAGCAGCAGCAAAGCTCTTGCCACAATGTGCTAATATGCACACTATACTGGCAGTTTGATAAACGTACCACTAAGTTTGCCCTATACCAACGATTACAGCTCCTTCTCCCAATGCAGAGAACTGATGGTGCCATTTTTCCTGAAGTTTCTTCAACTGCACCATCCCGGCATCCTGACTCTTGCAGATGCCAGGACTGTACACTGCAGTGTGCATGCCCACCACAGAGTGTTAGTAGAAAATAGGAATGCTACTGGAAATGGAAAGGTGTTTTTTGGCAGTGAAGATCTACAAAATATCTTCTATCAAAACACTCTTAAGTTATTTTTTTTATCTGAGTTCAATTCTGCTTTAAAAGATTGGTGGCATAAGAGTGCTGCTTTATATAGAACGGGTATATTATATATTTTTAATCATAGCTTAGAATGTTTAGTTTTGTTTAGCTGCATGCAATAACAACCAGAGACCAAGCTGGCCACGGGCATTCCTAGTCCCCAGAGGGCATGAATACATTTTGGTGCACGGGTGAATATTTTTAACATCCCTACTTTTTTTTCTATGCTAGCCAATGATTCTGACTACAGCCTGAACATTTATCAGCATTGCAGAATGAGCTTTTCACCCTATACTGGATAAATTAATGTTTTGCTCCATTAGGGAGGACATTTCTCAATTTAACACTTATGCATTGCAAGCCTCCACATGTTCTATACCAAAGCGCAATGGTGACAAGAGACTTTTCTCTGAACACATTTGTAACTAAGATAAATGTAACTAAGAAAATTCTCTCTAACTTTGGACGGAAACATATAATTAACAAACGCTTTCAGTGGCTTGCGTCTGGCGGCACAGTCAGCCGCCGTTTTGAAGAGTTCTGCAGGACTCGTACTTGGAACGCAGATGAGGACAAAGCAGGAGAAAGGCTCTCAAAGTATTAAAAATAATTAGTGTTGCTGAATTAATAATAGCAGACACTGAATTGCAGAGATGTACAGGTAAACAAAATGGCTCATAAACAGGGTAAAATAAACTGCAAACATTATTCTGCAGCTTGGCTTAGCAAGTAATTAACATTGAAAGGTAAAGTCAGATGTTGAATGGAACTTTTCGGATGGTATGTCATGCCCTGTGCTGTCTGCACACAACGGAATGTGTTTTTTCAGAAATATTATCAGTAGATTAAGTATAGTCATCAATTAAGATCAGGATGAGGTGAAAAATAGATTATTCTGAGGCAAGATTCTGCAATTTATAGCTCTGAATCAGCTTCTGAATGGGTATCTACAGCAATAGGTAAAGTTAAGGCAAGAAACATTGCAAATGTGAAACTCATATCTTTGTTTATTTGTACAGCCTCTTCTGTACAATAATTTGTGGGGGCAGTACTTCAGCCTCTAGTTACATGAATCCATGCTTTTCAATCTCCTACCCTTCTTACATGTGACCTGAGGATGAGTGTGATGCCCACATCAGGGAACAGAGTGTCCTTAAAGTGACACTAAACTCGGGAGTTAAATCTAAAAATGCATTCAAGTACCCTAACTATTCACACACTGTAGCTAATTTGTGTATCACTCAGATGGAGATCCTCAAATCATCTCTGAATTGGTGCTGACACTGTCCTTCCTTCTGGAGGGTGGCTATTTTGTTCCCCATGGTCCCTGTGTGTGTTGTAGCGTAGCCACCACTCCAAGCTCACTCCTGTGATGCACTACAATCTCATATTTAGTTTACTAATTTGTATTGAGATTGTAGTCCATCACAGAAGCAAGCTTGGAGTGGTGGCTACTTTACAATACACACTAGACTTGTGCGCTGTCAAAAAAATTGTTCTGTTTCGTTTTCGGAATATCCGTTATTTCGTAATTCGTAACTGAACTCAATTCGGATTCGTACGAAATACGAATTTTCGTTAGTGGCGGTTATATTTTCGTAACGTTACGAACATTCGTTATGATGAAGTTAAAAAGCAAAATACCTTTGTTAATATTGGAGTGGTAGTTGTTTTTTTATCCGAAATACGAATTCCGTTAATTTCGGATTTAAAAAAAAAATACTATCAACTCCAATATAAATGTACTTTGCTTCTTAACTTTAATATAACGAATGTTCGTAACGGAACGAAAATACATCAACGGAATTTCGTATTTCCTGCCTGTGTGTGTAACTGTGTATTGTAATGCATCAGCAGCAGCGGATCTGTATCTCGGATTAAAAAAAAATCTTGTCATTTTGTTCAACCTCATTTACAGGGTAATATTAGTTCCTGTTTCAAAGAAATTCGGATCCGAAATTCGTATTTCGGATATAATTCGGAAACTGCCATTCGGATTTCGGATGCTCCGAAATTCGGAATTTCCGGAAAATTCGTACGAATTTCGATTTGTAACGAAACGAATCGCACATGTCTAATACACACAGGGACAATGGGGAACAAAAGTAGCCACCCTCCAGAAGGAAGCACATTGTCAGCACCAATTCAGAGATGATTTGAGGATCTCCATCCGAGTGATACACAAATAAGATACAGTTGTGTGAATAGTTAGGGTACTTGAATGCATTTTTAGATTTAACATAATTATACTACACTATACAAAAAAATAAAGTTGGTTATTATTAAAACAAAAAGAAAAAAAAACACATTTTAACTGTTGTTTCTTTTTCCCATAAATTGAAAGGCAAAACCCAACTTTGAAAAACAAAATGTTTACTCCTTTTTTAATTTTTTTCTCTTTTAACTTTTCTCTAGTGTTATTGAAGCAGTCCCAATATGCTCTGAAATGACAGTTATAGAATTGTATTCAGCTCACAAGGACTGATCATGAAGCTTGGCAGGGTAATTGCTTTCATTTTAGAACAGTTTGTCCTGTTTCATTGCTAATTTTTGCTTGTTTTTCCTTCAATTTTGAACTGTCCATGTCAAAACATTTTGACATGGACAGCTGCAGTGTGAAAGTTAACATGCAAAAAAAAAAAGAAAATGAAAAGTGAATAGATTGGTAACAATTCCTGAGCAAAAATTAGGCCCTTGAGGAAAATAATGGGATTTAAAAAAAAGCAGGTTTACAACGGGGAAATTCTTAAGATTATTTGCAAAAAAAATGGTAAAATAAAAATCTTCACAAGTCGGTGAAAACTGTGTATAAATTAGATGTTTTTTTTTTTACCGCTGTTGAACTTTTGCAAAATGAGTGGAAAGATAGCAGCTAATTCAAAAGCTGTCAAAATAAAAAATTCTCATGAAATAGAAATAATAATTTCAACTTTTTTTTAACTCTTTATTTAAGTAGAGCCTAAGAAAAAATAACACACAGGTTATGCATATATTTTCAGTATTACGTGCCATAATCAGATCACACTGGACGGTTTGAAACCAGAAAAAGATATCGGACCATCTACAAAAAAGATATTATAGGATAATGGGCGACAACTGATGAGCGTGTGCACAAGTTTCCTCATGTCTATTTTTCAAAGAATATAACAGCAAGATATCTCACTATGAAGCTCACAAAAGAGTAGAAATGAAGGAGAAAATATATAAATACATAGGCTGAAAGTCATAA
Source organism: Nanorana parkeri (assembly GCF_000935625.1). NCBI lineage: Eukaryota > Metazoa > Chordata > Amphibia > Anura > Dicroglossidae > Nanorana > Nanorana parkeri. The sequence continues at coordinate 1,051,895 of NW_017306320.1, read as the reverse complement.
TTCAGCTCATGTTGAACAGCTATCAGTAGTGTATATCAACACACCACAACTTCAGCACAAGATATAAACTGGGGGTCCTATACTTTACTCCTGAATCCATTGCCCAGATGTACTGATGCTGATTTATAAAGGAGTTAGGACTCTTCACTCAACAAAATTAAGTAAGCGCTGCGCAAACTGTTGGCGCTATATAAATCCTGTATAATAATAATAATAAGTAGATTTTCACTCCAATTATCCAATCAAGTAAAAACAAACCACTCTCTGCTTTGTTTTATCTACTCATAATTGGGTATTCAAATTTAACAGGAATTTCACATGCATATGTAATTGAATGAATATTCATATTTATTGAGTGAAGAATCGCAACTCCTTTAATAAATCAGCCTTAATATTTCCAGCCCCTATAGGGACTTCTGCAGCTAACCTGTCCACCCCATTACCTCCAATAATTAAAATCCCTAAACATGGTAACCCCTCCTCCACACTAATCCTCCTCCTTGGCTTGGCTAGGCTATGGCTAGGCAGGCCCTATGTGTCTTCTTCGAGTAAACCCCATTTGCAACCACAAATTTGCACTGGCAAAACAGAATTGTAATAATTGATCAATCTCTCCCATCCTCTGGAACTCTTTACCACAACCTGTCCTTCTATCTCTGACTCTGACTGTCTTTAGGCGATCCTTAAAGACTCACCTATTCAGGGAAGCCTATCCCACCTCAACCTAACCACTCAACCATCACTGTCTCAAACAATTCATCCCCACACAGCTACCTCCTCATGTATTCACTTGCCCCTCACTTTTAGATTATAAGCCCTCATGGGCAGGGCCCTCCTTAACATCTTGTCTTGAATTGTATTGTGACTGTAATGTCTTCCTTATATTGTAAAGCGCTGCGCAAACTGTTGGCGCTATATAAATCCTGTATAATAATAATAATAAATAAGAGCTTTACTGTGGAAGTTCTGACCAAAAAGGCAAGGGAAGAGTAAATTATTAATCACCAGTATTGCCTGCAGGCTCCCTGCAACTAACCTTCACCCATTACCAACTTACCGTGCCTTGTTACATGTTCTCTCTGTGTGGAGGTGGCCATTATGGTAGAGGAAAAGGGCTTTACTTCCTCTTGACAAAGCTGTCCCACACAGAATGGTGGCGGAATATTAAAGAAGCAACAGAGGATCTTTAGAACAGTACAGCTCCATAGAATATATGAATTAGAAGTAGGGAGATGCTTGATCTGCAGGTCCTCAGATGCAGCTTCCTCTCCAGCAACAGTCAGCAGCACAGTAGTGACATAACCACATGCCACACCAAACCTTAATGAGAATGGCAGTCAGAGGCTGCAGTGTCTTAGGTGGTTTTACACTGCATGTATTGTAATACAGCTATGAGACTTAAGACCCAAAAATTGCCTAGGCACAGCCATGTGTTAGATAGTGCACTGCTAATTTTCAGAAGGAATGTATTACTTGGCACAATTAGCATTTGTTGTTGGTATCAAACAGAAACTCTTGATTTTGAGTTCAGGTCCACTTTACATTTGTCTGAGGTTATTCTTAAAGGGTACCTCCACTTTAAAAAAGAATGTAACATATTGTATATAATTGCTACACAATTTTACACCATTTTTTAGGGACAGATAGAGCTTTCTTTTGGTGGTATTTAATCACCACTGGGGTTTTTATTTTTTACTATATTAAGGAAAAATTACCGAAATTTAAAAAAAAAAAACGGTTTCCCCTATATTAAATGATAAAACATTTATTATTACCCAATTTTTTGGTAAAATATAAAAGACGGGGTCACGT
>NW_017306320.1:1020640-1050067 GCF_000935625.1 Nanorana parkeri | reverse complement strand
TTAAACATTTTGTTTTTTTTTTTTACTTTTTTTATATGTGACTTTTATTTTATTTTACTTTTTTATATGTGACTTTTATTTTTTTAATTTATATATATATATTTGTTTGCACTTATTGTTATTGCTATTATATAGGGGGATAACAATCCCCCTATATAATAGCAAAGGCACACTGACAGGTCCTCTTTATGGGTGACCGAAAAAACGAGCACATATAGACGATCGGCGGGCTATGGAGCTGGCGATCATCTATATGTGAAACACCCGGTAATGGGTGTTTGCATTGGTCGGGTCTATTCTGCCCGAGCGCGCCCGCAGAAATAAAATGCCGTCTGGAGATGGCAACCCACCAATGCTGCAGTGCCGTTCGTCCATTTTTTTACAACTGGCGGACGGCAAGTGGTTAATCAGCAACAGGTAATGAGTCTGATAAAATGCCTTTGCCGTATGTTAACTGGCCTGAGGCTCATTTCACTGTTTGCCATAATGACCATTATTCCCAGCAATAAGAGCTAATAATAACATGACATGACTGACAATAACCATTTTTATGGCAAATGGCACATGTTATAGCTTAGTGAATTCAGCCTAACAAGAGGACTGTTTTTCTCTCCACAAAACCAAAACTTCACTTATGGTGTTAAAGGGGCCTAAAAGTAGGCTTATACTTAAATTACATAGTTACATAGGGGTCTATTCACGAAGCAGCCGAAGGATCTAGCCGTAGCTTCAGCCGATGCTTCGGCCCCAGGACCCCTTCGGTTCAGTAGAACCGAAGGGCTGCTGTACATTCACTATAGCCTGTACAGCTCCCAAAGTCGGCCTGGTGGCTCAGCCAAGCCGAAGGCATATACTTCGGCTCAACTGAGCCGAGGTGAAAGCCGAAGCTGGCTGAGCGGCCGGCCATTGGCCGCCCGACAGCCTGCTTCTGACAACTGGGCGGAGCCAGCCGTGATCTTACGGCTGGCTCCGGCCACTTGCAGAGAGATCAGCGTCCCTGGTTACCAGCTAACCAGGGACACTGATCTCCAGACAGCCTAACTCTCCCGGGCGCTCCCGCTCCTGGCCGCCCGGGAGAGAAACGCTGCTTTTTATTGCTTTTTTTTAAATTCTGACACGGAGCCGTGTCAGAATAAAAAATACAACATTTTCACCATAGGAATGCATTGCTAGATTCCTATTGGCTATTTCAATTTGGAATAGCCATTAGCAAACTAGCTATTCTACCCGCCCTCTGCTGCAGTTCTCCATCAGGTCCCCACTAGTGTTTGACAGCAGCAGAGGTTGGGTACAATAGCTAGTTTGCTATTGGCTAATCTAGCAATGCATTCCTATGGCCAAATATTTTTTTTTTTATGCCAGCAGAACCGCCGGCCAATAGAAAACTGTTGGGCGGAGGTAGCTGTCATTGCTAGCTCCGCACAATCGTTTTCTATTTTTTTTTTTTTTTTTAAGAGTAACTCCTTTCTTATACATAACTTTTTTTTTTTTTTTTACTTTTGTAACTATTTTTCTGTTCTGCTCGGTCCCACAGAGGGAGCGAGCAGAACAGCCGAGCCGAAAGCCGCTCATTGCTGTTCGGCATCTATAAGAATAGACCGAAAAGCAGCGAGTAGCCTGCCGGAGGTATTTGAGGTTCAATAAAGACGCAGGTCAATCAAGTTCAACCCATAGCGTGTATGTATGTATGTGATTCTGCATGTGTATGCATGTGTATGAGTCCCTGCGATCTTGTTTTTAAGGGTATCTGTACCCCTGTATGTTATGGTCTCTGAGGGAAAAGTCCAAATGCTTTTTGAATGATTTAACACTCTCAGCTTATACCAGTGCTTGTGGCAGCGAGTTCCAGACCCTAACCACTCTAACAGAGAAGAAGCCCCTAAGCCCTTTGTGCTTAAATCTTTTTTCCACCAATTTTAGGTGGTGGCCTCTAGTCTTTGTTATGGTGTTTATAGTAAAACGTTTATTGCTGATGTTGCTATCACCATAGAACATCTTGTACATCAAAATCATGTCCCCCCTTAATCTCCTCGCTTCCAGTGTGAACATGTGTAAATTTAGTAACCGTGTCTCATAGCTTTGGTTCTCCATCCCCTTAATTAGTTTAGTTGCCCTTCTCTGGACTCTTTCCAGCTCAAGGACATCCTTTCTATGAATCGGCGACCAAAACTGGACCGCATACTCCAGATGAGGCCGAACCAGTGATCTATAAAGTTGCAAAATTATAGATTTGTCTCTACAGTACATTCCCTTTTTAATACAAGACAGTATTCTGCTTGCTTTTTTGCAGCAGCCTGGCATTCCAAACTATTATTCAATCTGTGGTCTACTATAACCCCCAGATTGTTTTCCATTTCTGACTTCCCTAGTGGAGTTCCTATTAATGCTTGCCTATTTTAGCCCCACAGTGCATTACTTTACATTTATAGACATTAAACCTCATCTGTCATATAGTTGCCCACTCCCCTATTTTATCCAATAGGGATAAAACTTCAAGCTATAAGATGTATAATAAATAATGAAAGAACTGAAATACTTACTTTCTTGATATAATAATGCTCCAGGTTCCTTTGGGTGTTGGTAACATGTCCAAAAGCCTAAACTTTTGGCCACATGACCTACTTTGAAAGGGAGGATCAGAGACCAGATTGACTAATCTCCATTCCACTCCCAAAACAAGGGAACAATAGGAAGTATTTTCACCAGGTAAGTTTTTTAGCCCTTCTACTGTCCCTTTTTTTTTCTCCAAGACTGCTTTTATACTGAACCTTTGGATAGATCTGCTTGTCAAAGTACTATATATAGGCTAAGGATAGTGCTGGATCTTCATGGCGTATTCCACACACAACTCAAGAGCAATGTATCAGTAGAAACTGTTCCCAAATGTTGCCAAGTATACCTTCATGCTTCATATATGACATTTTCAATTTGGGGGTTTATCTTTCCTTTACATAATCCTGAAAGTCTTATTAATGCAAATCTGCTACAACAGTACAACTAGAGTTATTGGCTGACTTGTTAAAAGAATGCAAGGTTCTTATGCTTGCCATTAAAATGATTAGTTTAGAGAAAGCTTTTTCTACTGTGTATTAAATAAGGTTACGGAATGCATATAATTGTACACCGATTTTTCACTGAATTTAACAATTACATTAAATAAGGTTTAGCATAAACTCTCCATTACAGAAGCTAACACGGAATCTACAACCCATGAACCGAAGCTAATTTCATTTGAGGATATAAAGATTTCTCTATTCTCATAACGTTATCAAATTGCAAATGCGGTACAGTCCCTTCGCACACAGGGGGTTAACTAAGATGGCAGCTAAGGGCTTATTCGCTGGAGATTGTGCAGCTCCACTGGATACCGAGTGACGGGATTAGCATCCCAAAGATTTGCTTTTTATAATTAGCAGCTAGTTTGGCAGTCCAATGCCGCCAGCGCAGGCGAGAACAGTACGCCATACAGTCTGAGTAATAAATATTAAATCAATACATACATACTTAGAGGCAGAATTATTTTATGTACAATACACAATTGGCCTCTAATGAAAATATGTTCACAGCTGCAAAAGCTTTAAATCTTGAAACACTTGTGTATCAATGCCCGGATAGCAAAAAAGAAAAAACAAGACAAAACAATATTAAAGCAAACATAAATGGCTGTGTAGAAATTCAAATTTTAAAAGATCAGAGGGCATAAATGTTGAAAATTTGCCATGCAGATCAAACATCAGAGTACTGAAAGGCAGGCATCTATAGAATAATTTAGCAGCGAGCGGAGAGGGTTGAACGACAGCCAAAGATCTAATAGAATAGGTGGTAAAGAGAGAGAAGGGAATTTACATCACAGAGATGCGTAGCAGTGGACCTCACAGCCCTTTGCATCCTGCAGCAATGCATATGGAGTCAGTCGAGCCAAGGTCTTTCTGCTTCAGGGGTCGAAGCAAAACTCAGGCACAAAAATCCCCGCTAGTGATAACAATCAAAGAAGTCATATATAACTACTCTCACCTGCTTAGAGAGATTTGACACACCTGACTGCATCGGCATTGCAGAGCCTTTCCTGTATGACAACCCTTGCTTAATTCTGCTTGCTTTCCTCTCTCTTTAATTGCTTGACATCAGCAATGACTTATTTCCTTCGCTAACACAAATAGGATGACAACAGGAGACAGAGGTAATTGTATCAAAAGATGCATCTATAAATCAGCCAATTACCATATATATAAATGCCAGAACATGCCAAAATGAACGCTTAGTCCCAAACCATGATGAATTTACATTGGAAACTACAATATTAGGAGGTGAAAGCCATGCTCAATCGTCTCGAGCAGTAAATGTACTCTACATTACAATCTCATTACGTGTAATTTCACCGGCTGCTTTTGTATCGGAGGCAGATCTTCTCTCAGACAGGCTTTCCTAACAAAAACATGTTATGCTGTAAAAATGTATTTATGGAATTACTTAACACATAATATTAGAAGAAACAAGCACTATCTGTTCTGTTCTAAATAGAATCCAAGTGTGAAAATCAATCTTTTAACATATACCGTGTTTCCCCGAAAATAAGACAGTGTCTTATTTTTTTTTTTGCACGAAATAAGACACTAGGTCTTATTTTCGGGGGATGTCTTACCTGGCTGGGGGAGGAGTGGACGAGGTCCCGGAAGGCGGCGTGCTGTTGCCGGTCCCGGCGGATGTCGCTTCCATTGTGCGTCCAGGAGCTGCGGGCGGGAGTCGGTTTTTACACAGTTATGTGCCGCTTCCCCGAAAGTAAGACCTAGCGGATCTCTGTAATATAAGACCTACCACCGAACTAGGTCTTATTTTCGGGGTAGGTCTTATATTACAGAAATCCCTGAAGATAGTGCTAGGTCTTATTTTCGGGGTAGGTCTTACTTTCGGGGAAACACGGTAGCAAATAAAGTTTTCTCTTCCCAGGATTCTTTAGGAAGTTTGGAAGTTTTCATAGATAATTGTTAATGGAAAATAAGATTCACTTTTACAAGATAAAATTGATCCAATGAAGCACAATTTAGGCATTAAACTTCAGATTGAATGGTATAAAACACTAGAGCAATCTCTTGCTCATGGAAAGGCAGCCTACTGCACATGACTCACTGCTACTGCTAAAAGAAGGTGTGGCCTCGCAGGGAGGGTGGGGGCGTTACAATTTCATCCTAATCCTTGTATGTCAATGATATATATCTATAACTTGGCGGCCCATTAGTAGTACTGTGACTGCACTGCCAGATGTAGCCTTCCTATTATTTTATCTTATATTCTGCTGTTTCTTTGTGCTGATTGTAAATTTAAAAAAATGCACTTCAGGCAAATATGAGGTAAGAAATATGGGCACTCCCACTGTTGTGTAAAGGTACAGGTTGTCATTGTAATTCTGGCTTCACTAGCTACCTGTTAAGTAACTGACCTGGAACAAGCATCAGTCAAAATATATGAAAAGACTAAAATCTGATTTTGCATGCTTGTTTCAGGTCAATGATTCGCTAATATAGGTAGAGGTAGGTAGGATGACAGCCCTGGAGTCTGTACCTTTAAATATCAACTTAGCGCTGACAGCTCCTGTACTACTCTCTTCAAAATGCAGGAAACACCTTTTATCTGTTGAGTTACTCTATTTGCCATCCATTTGCCTTGTGCATCCAGTGGTCCTTTGAGTTGCTGGTATATGTAGGCCTACATATACTATAAGTAGGCCTAAGCCTGCAAAAATACTGGGCAGTGTGTTCACTGGTCCAAGCACCTCCCTTTATTTCTCATCACTTTGTAGCTTTTGCCATATAAGTGAGAGCATAAAAGGTAGGTTGCTTGGCACAGAACCATGTAGCAAGAAGCCTGAGTCTTGCCTAAGCAACATAGGAGTCTACTCAGTCTGACCTCAGATGACAGGTAAATGGAGTACACTCTCTGATTTTTGGCAAGTTGTCTATCCGAATATTCTCATCTTATATCCCTCAGGGACCCCAACGATGAGTTATCTCCTTCACTTTTTTAAGTTCTGCCCAACTGCTATGCCCATTATAAAATAAATTATGAGGTTATGATGTGCCAATAGATTTCAGAAACAAGAATTCAGCAGTCTAGGCATGACACTTGTTGATAACTTGTAGGGAATTGGCATGGGAATTACATGTTTATAGAGGTATAAGTGACACCGCACAGTGATGTAGTGGTTATCATTTCTTTCTTGCAGGACTGAGGGTCCCAAGTTCAAATCCTGGTCAAGACACTATAGGCAAGGAGTTTTCCCTGTGCTTGCGTGGGTTTCCTCCGGGTACTCCGGTTTCCTCCCACACTCCAAAAACATGCTGGAAGGTTAATTGGCTCCTGTTGGCATTTCAGATAGGGACCTTAGATTATTAGTTCCTTGAGGGCAGGGACTGACGTGAATGTGCAACTATGTAAAGCGCTGCATTAAATTGTCGGCGCTATATTAATAATAATATTTAGTCTTCTGTACAGTAAGCGGACAAGAATTGATTGACATTGTTGATTGATTGACATGCTGCTTAGAGTTGGCTGAGATATACCATCCCAGCAGGGCAATTGCCTTTAAACATGGTCATTACTGGCAATAAGGATACCCAAGATGTCTCCTCTACACAGCAGTGTTGGCCCTCATGTAACATATCTTGTGTATAAATGCAGGGAGTGCAGAAGGTACAGTTGTCTCCAGGTCTATAAGGCCAGGATGTCCAAGCTTGACTTTCTACACAATAAAGCATTGTATCTCTTTAGTTACCATACCAATTTCCCTTATAATATCTGCATTTTATGCCTGTAGTTTACTTTTTAGTCTTACTAGAGAACAATATAGAAGATTAGCAGTGGAGAAGCTGAATTGGAGAACTGTCATCTGGATGTGATAAGATGGAATCCAGCGGTGCCACATATGCCAATTAGAACAAAACAGACAAATGATGTGTGGTCACACATACACAAAAAAGAAAAATGGTGACAGATATGTCACTGAATCTGAAAAGTAACAACCTTTCTAGCAAAGACTTTACTAACATTGCAAGATAAGAGTAGTCTATAGATAGATAAGAGTGTCACTGACATGTGGCCTGTACTTGTTGGTGCTCATCGGTATATTAAAATGGTTTTCTAATGAGCATTCTTCTAATCTTAGTACCTTAGGAGAGAAAATGCTAATGCATCTGTAAATATTATATTGTATTCAGACATGTCTAGGATGATTAATAATGCTGCTATAATAATTTTTTTTCCAGATACAATTTTGCCCCCAAAAAAGTTAACATACCTTTCTCTTATTATTCCCAGCATGCAAGAACACTCTGCAAAATTAATGTTTACTTTATTTTAATGAAGTAAAACCCACAAGCAAAAACCCTTGCCCAGCCTTTTTATGCATTCCGTTAATGGAAATAATGAAAAATAACATTATGCAGTTTCAAGTGTGATTAGATTACCATAATTTGCCTGGCGATACAAGTGAGAAGCCTTGATTCAACCCTGGTGTCATTTTCAGCGGTGTAAGAGACAGATCCACTGTATGCTACTCCAGTGACAAACAAAACATCTATAAAGGGACCCCGGAGGAGGTGTCATTATCAGGACCTCTCCTGAGAAAAGTTTTTGAATACCAGTAGTCATCCAGAAAAACCACAGGTGATAAACCCAAGCCAATGTTGTAGAAAGCTGATTATCTAAAAAGACTACATCCCAAAAGTCTACACCAACAAGAAAATGTACTTGTAATGTAATATGATTGGCTGAATTGGATTTTTCTTTTTTAGAAGCACTTTCTTTTTTAGAAGCACTTTTGAAGCAGTATAAAGTAAAGGTATTTATCAATTTATTACAGGAATTCATATAACGCTGACAATTTACATAGTACTTTCCTTTTACATTCATACCAGTCCCTGCCCACAAGGAGCTTACAATCTAAGGTCTCACACACATACCATACAGGGCCAATTTAGACAGGAGCCAACCATCCTACCAGCATGTCTTTGGAGTGTGGGAGGAAACCCACACAGGTACAGGGAGAACATGCAAAGGCAAAGTCCAATTCCAGCCACACTGATAATTATATTTATAAAGCCTTATTCTTTTTTTACAACTCCCCTTTTATAAACAAGTATTTTCTTGCTTTATTACTCCTGGTGTAGCACTACTGCATGGCTGCTGGAACATTCAGCAGCAGCCATGCTTTCAGACCCCAGCTATAGTTTCTATTACAAAAAACAGTTCCGGTGTCATGCCTCCGCTCCTTCCTTATTTTTAGCCATTCAAAAAGCATAGCCATAGTATTATACTAGTAGGGCTTTGCCTTATGAATGGCTAAGTAGAGAGGGGACAGAGGCACAACATTGAAATTGTCTTCTGTAATAGAAACTGTTCCTGATGTGACTGGGAGCTGGAAGAATGACTGCCACTGTATGTCCTGGCAGTGGGGCTTCAAAAGCAGTAACAAAGTAAGAAAACACTTGTTTATTAAAGGGGACTTTAAAAGGCTGCCCCTGTATTTCTCTCTGCATAGGTTTTCTTTAGGAGTATAAAAATGATGAAGATAAAAGAGGTGAATTTAATATTTGGGACTGTTGATCAATAATCTTCTCTATCATTGCCAATACTGGCCATTTCAAAGAAATATTAACAATCAAACCTAAACCTATGCAAGCAGAAGAAAGTGAACACCATTATATGATGGTAACTCTATCATTTGTTTATAAAAATCGCCAAATAGGGTTCAAAAGCTGACAGTGGTAAGTTTCAACCACAACAATAGTAATGTAAAATGACTGTTTAAAGAGACCTTGTCACCACAGCACTCATTTGAACCAAATTCTTTCCATAAGATTTTATGTGCATTAAACCTATTTTATGAATGTAATTTACCTGTAAAAGCCTCCCTTGTGTAGACATCCAAAAGTCCTAGACTGCTGCTGTGCGCCTCCATCTTGGATGTGATGTCAGCAGCTCCAGCAGACTTAGAGGTGTCACTCAGGTGACACTCAATAGTATTGCCCTTTGCTCCTCCCCCAGCAGGTATATAAAAGTTTAAGTAGGGAGGTGAAAAGAAGGGCGGAGGAGCTGGGCCAGGACAAAGAGTATATAGAGATTCCAAGAAGTGGGGAGGCCTGTGCAAGGGAATTGAGACTACTGGAGTAGTCAAGTTTTCTACCATGTTCAAACACACATTGCAAGAAAATAAAAACATTGAGGCCTGGTTCACACCTAGGCGATTGAGCTGTTTTCACATGTTTTTTTTTGCACGATTTTGCACGGAAATCACAGTTTCCTCTGCACAGAGCTGCCTATGGGACCAAAACCGCACTACAACCGCCCGTAAATAGCTTCTGCACCTTTTTGCGCGACAGACGACAACGCAAAGGTGTGCACAGTCTCCACTGACTTGAATGCAAATCTGTGATTTGGGCGATCACACTCCTGACCGAATAATACCCTTAAAGACGGGTGGATGCTAAAGTGACTGCAGATGCCTCTGCAATCCAAGATAAGTGTATGTTTAAAGTGAATTGCACTCCAATAGAATTACAAGTCAAAAACGGTTTATTGACTCAATTGCTATCACATCATAAAATGTCAATAAACCATTTCTATTCTATTGGAGTGAGAGTCACTTTATAAATACACTTTGCGTGGCTAAATCCGCACGATAAATGGCCTAGGTGTGAACCAGGCCTGCTAATAATTCTACGTGGTTGTTTTTAATGTACATATATTAGAAGAAATTTTAAAAAGTGGCCCCCCTGAATTTAAGGTGCACATACTTTTGTAAGAAGATGAATACTTAGAAGGCACCTGTTTTAGAATTTCCTCTAATATTTGTAAATTAAAATAGAGATTTTACATTTAACATGTTGTGGGTGGTTGTACTCCTTGTTATCTGTTGAACCCTATTTGGCTATTTAGTCTAAAGAAACCATAAGCGAAACTTATTATGTCCATGTTGCTAGTTCATCATAAAGTGCTATATAATCAGTCTAAGTGGTGTTAAATGAGTACATTCCTTACATATCATAACTGCCTACCAGGCTGTAAATAAAACCAACCTACGCAGCCTGCTTCTGTATATAGATCAGAATATGTCATTCAGGCATGCTGATTGCATAAACATCTACTAAAATACACTAGGGGAACGTCCACTTGTAACACAGCAAATGCACCTAGTAAAGTTTACTGGAAAAAAATGAAAACAAAAATGTCAGCAATTCTTGATGATGAGCTGAAATATCACATGCTAATTAGTTTAAGTCAGTGCTGTATTTATTTCCATTTTCTGATACCGAGTCTTTACAAGTAGTGGCATTCAGAAGAGCAGGTGACACTTAAAAAAGACATGTTTGTGCAATTAGCATGTGGTGTGCATTCACCAAAGAAGAACTGCCTGAGTGAATGGCAAGGAGCTGGAGTGTCACCCCAAACTTTATAATGAATTGAAAACAAATTGAGGGGAATTCATCAAAACCAAAGCAGGCAGAATCTGGATCAATCAGCTTCTATCTTTTATTTTCGAAGCTTAGCTAAACAAACCTGAAGAGAGAGAGAATTGGTAACTATAGGCAACTGTTCTAGATTATTTCTGCTCCAGTCTTATTCACCAACATAAGCAAACATTCACTTTGAAAGTGAACATGCTCTACTCCTTTATTCAATCAGGGTCAATGTCCACTTAAAGCATGTTTTTTTTTAACTTTTTGAGCTGACATGTAGGTTTAATGGGAAACTTGCTCTGAAACCTGTTAGATCAATGCAGGGGGACTTTATGAGAAACCAGTGAATGTGCATTTTCACTGAAAACAGTTGTGGTAAGGTAAACCTAGACAACACCCATACCAAGTTGTGGGCCTTGATGAATTATAATACAGTTACAAATACAATAGCAATGAGTGCACTTGAGTGCAACAGTTCACTTATGGCCTCCATTTGCATGGAAACCATGGCTATGGTAAAGAGGTTGGGGATTGTCTGGAAAGTACTCATTTTTCTAAGTCATGGTATAGCTGGTAGTGATAGTCACACTCAACTGGGCTTATTCTGTAATGCTGAAGATGTTTCATCACTCATCCAAGTGGTTTCCTCAGCTCTGAGGATTAAGAACCTACTTGAATTAGTGGTAGGAAAATCTACAGGACAAGTCAAAGTTAAATATGACTAATTTCTGCTAGCTAGGTTGGAGAATATACAAATAATCCTTGTGAGATACTCAATGTTTATTCCATTATTGTGGAAAATGTTCATAAATTAAATAGCAAGGGTACTCTCTGTGAAAGTCCAGTTATCCTTAAATAAAATGTAATTAAACTTTCCCTTCCTGAGGGTTACATGGGAACATTTCATTACACTTCATTTAAGTCCAGCCCCAGTGACTCAAAGTAACCAGCACCTTTCCTCCAGATGCATATTTTCCTAAATCTCAGAACCACATAGAGGGGAGTTCATCAAAACTGGGGCAGACAAAATCTGGAGCAGATCTGCATGGCAACCAATCAGCTCTCACTTTTTTTTCAAATTTTAACTGAACAAATTGAAGAGAGCAACTGCTCCAGATTTTGTCTGCTCCAGTTTTGATAAATCCCCCTCACACTATTTGAACACTGACAGCACACAGGCAGAATTTGCTGGTCGTGCCTTAACAGTCAATCCCCATAAATTTCTATTTGATTGTTACCTGAGTGTTAACAGTCCCATAAAAATCTATGAAAATTGACCCACCAAGGAGATGATTTCAGTCATTTAGCAAATGCTAAAGGAGCAAAAAGACTAATTGCCCAGCATTCACCAAAAAAACAGGCTAGCTGACAGTTTTGAAATACTGTAGGCTGCATTGCGGAGGCTAGGTAAGTTGCTTAGACATTAGTACTTTAATATACTGTGAAGGTCAAAGATTCTACTGTTACGGGTATTTTTGAAAAGATAACTCTCTAATGTAATTTTTGCAATCAAGGAAGAAAAAAGAAGAAACAAAACCTAGATAATGATTTAGAAGATCCTGGTGATTTCATGGTACATGGAAGTGTGACAGACCCTCAAATCATGCTGTTTATGGTTTTGGAAATGCAAAAAGTTATGTGCTCATACTAATCTCTGCAATAAACCTAACATAGTCATATGTCTAATTGCTATTTTATAAAACAAGCACAGCAAGGTGATCACTACTCTTGCACCATTTATAATTAAGTTTAAAGTAGATTGGGGAATATCCCTAGAAATGTGTGCTGCTTAGGTAGGTTTGCATTCACTTACTGATACATTATTGTCACCAGGACCTCCTGTTTCCACTCTTTGAAGTTCAATTTTCATATATACCATTGGAGATCCCATTAGGGAGTCAGAAGTACTATCACCAACCTAAACTGAATTATCCAAAGAAATATATGAATAATGCACTCCATAGAGGGCAAGTTGTTTAGGCTTAGTGGGGGAACTGTTAATGGAAACGCAAACAGCAAGACAAATATTTTTGGTTTGATTTACACTTTAAACCCTAAATTGGAGTAAAGGAGAGGTAACGTTCGCCAGTTAGGCCAGCACCAAGTGAAACATATTGCCAATGAGTTCTAGCATACTATATATGTATACACTAATGGTCAATGAAAAATACATTGGCAATGCAAAGAAAAGGCTTGCACTACACAAATGTAAACAAGCATGCTAACTATCGGTACAAAAGAGGCTACATAGCCATAACAGGAATGACAAAAAGTCACCAGATAAAGTTGCCACAGCTCAAAAAGTGTCAAAACACTGAAATATGCAGCTGCAGAAACTTTGTTGTTTTACAAAAATCAACCTTTCAACTGAGAATTTCGAACTTATACTTCATGATGATAATAAAAGTACACACACTGTATATTGTGGTATTGTTGACATTCATTGCGCTATTGCAACTATATGAGGCAAGATCTTTCCTGCTGTAATTATATAAAGTCACTGGCAAAGCACAACTCCATCTAGCTTTGTTAGTCTAGGGGGAGCCATATCCTTTACAAGTACAGTAGTTGCACCACTGGCTCCACTATTTGTGAATAGCCCTTTTTGGTGGATAAAAACATCAATTGGGCACACCTTTACACTCAGTACCGGTTAAAATGGAGACAAAAACTATAATGCCAAACATTTGTAATATACTGTTTGACTAATCTGACACGATTTAGCAATTTTACAACCTCTATCCACTGATTTACTGCTCCTGCAGATTTCCGCTTCACCACTGTATAACTTGAGAACTACACTGGAGTTCTATCTTCTGTCTTCTTGAATTATTTTCTGTTTGAGCACTGACTGCTGAGCTCTCTAGTTAAGTTCAGGAGGAGGGGAGGGCAATGGCACCATATGCATAAATCTGATTACTAAGATCTTTGGGCCTTTTTCCATGTACGATGCGCTGTGAGACTTCTATACCCACTCTTGTACCACCTGTCCTATTACATTTTTGGTTGGCATCTGACCTGGTGGACTAGCTCATTAATAATTCATGTGATAATGTTTTTGTTCTTTGATGCTTTGGATTTAAATCATAGGTTCTGAATATTTATGCTGTCCGACCTTGTGAATTTTCCAATTTTACAAAAGCCTTTTATATTTTGCTTCAATAATATGTTAACTAATTTATGACACGTTTTACTTAAATTGCAGATTAAAAAAATGCTATCAGCATGATATTTACAGACAGGCAATTATTTAAATGTGGGATATATTGTGCATTAAATGAACGTGTCTTTAACTTTGCAGAATGTTCTGTGCATTGGAAGATATGCCAATTTGTCATTTCTTCACTGGGCAATTGAGCTTAATCTATCAGGTAATGAGACTTCTGTGGTAGTATTTGGAATGGGTGGCTCACTGTAAAAACTAAAAAGACACTTTTATTTAAGATGATATATCGATACAACGATTTACATTGTCTTCTACTACGTATTCATTTTATTGCAGATTTTATGAGTGTGATATTACTGTTTGCCACGACAATATTCCAAATCCTCATTCGGAAAAGTTACTCCACTGAATATTTCCAAAGCACTACCTTTGTTTTCTTGTAACCAAGGCTACCAAAGTGAGACTTTTTACTTAAAGTATATTTAAAGCATTGGTGGTTCAGTTGTAGAATTCTCGCCTGCCACGCGGGAGGCCCGGGTTACCACAACCGGTCCGTCTATCTCCCACACTGACTGCCTTTAGGCGATCCCTTAAGACTAATCTCTTCAGGGAAGCCTATCCCACCGCAACCTAACCCCTGAAATATAAATTTCTTAAAGAATTCATCCCCATACAGCCACTTCCTCGTGTATCACTTGCCCCTCCCTTTAGATTGTAAGACCTCAAGGGCAGGGCCCTCCTTACCATCTTGCCTTGAATTGTATTGTGATTGTAATGTCTTCCTTACATTGTGAAGTGCTGCGCAAACTGTTGGCGCTATATAAATCCTGTATAATAATAATAATAAAGCTAAATCTGTTTATTATGGTTTTAAATAGGGTGTGCAGATGTTGGGTATTTACTGCTTGTTAGTGCCCCACTGAGGAAATTTACCTACATTATTTAATCTGTTAACATTTTCTAATGGGGACACCTTTCAGGTGACAGCTGTCTAAAAAGAGATTTCTCTTCAATCCAGGAAGTACCTTGGACAGAAGGTAAATGGGAAATCCCCACAATGGAACAGCATATAACTACCCTGAGATGGGGTTTGGAACATTTCCACTCAATCCAAAACTAACAAAAAAGTTTTGTCTTGAGATTTGTTGTACGTTAAAATGTTCCCTCTAGGTGGGGAGGTTCTCACTGTACTTTATTATTTCCACAGCTGTACTTTATTGTTTCCACAGATGTCTCTCGGTGTCTTCCTGACCCATATTTCCCTGGTCTTACCTCTTCCAGTGTGATCCAATGTGGTTCCTACTCTGTAGGATTCATCTCCCAGGTCTAACGTATTCTGTGGTGCTTTGCCTTACCATAAGACACAAAGGGGTAATTTATCAAAACTGAAGCAGACCAAATCTGGAGCATTTGACCATGGCATCCAAACTACTTTTCTCTTCTGTTTGTTCAGCTAAGCTTTGAAAATGAAAGATAGAAGCTGATTGGTTGCCTTGGGCAATTGCTCCAGATTGTGTCTGCTCCACTTTTCAGAAATCCCCTCCATACAGTTCTCAGGTACACCTACTGCCTTTCCTTAGCTACCCCCTACAGTGTATCGGAAGTGTACACATTGGCACAGATGCAATCCTGACATATATCCTACTTGGTGTCTAAGCATACCCCTCACCTTTTAGCATTGTAGGTCTACTTTTGCTAAAATAAAGAATTAATATTGAGGTAAAGAAAACTGTCTTATACACAGCTCATTTTCTGGCTGGAAGCCTTGTTGAAATAGCCCGTGGTCAGCATTGTTTCAGCCTCTTTCCAACCTAAAATGCCTAAAAAAAACACAATAGACTGCACAACTGCAAATGCAAACACATTGCAAATGTCCGGGTTCTGCGAAGACATGAAGTTCTACTAATGTATAAATGTTATTGACTGCTCTGGGGTAACTTGTGATTTAAGTTTATTAGCCCTTTAAGATACATAAGCAAAGAGAGTCTAGTGCCTTATGCTGACACTCAGTCTATCAGAATTTTAAAGTTTCAGCTTTTTGTGAGCTCTAGTTGATTTACGTTTTGCAGTCCTGTTCTAGGTACACGTTCTGCCTGAGGGCTGAAGTAAACTATTCTCAAGTGATTTTCCATCTGCTTTTCACATAGGTGCTTGTTAGTTCTATTCTGAGTTTCTAAAAGGCTGCAGGATTACAAAAGAGCAAAAGGAGACAACCAGAGGTCACTTGCCTGCCCTCGAATCGATAGTGCACCTTTCCTAGAACACGACAGTTACGTAACTCAAGCTCATGCTGTTACAGCTGCCAAAAAGTAATAAGCCACATTCTTATCTCAGCATGGCAGCACTTCAATGTATTGAATACTACACCCTGCTGTTCTGGCCCAGATTGCTCAGCTAGAGTCTTAAATCCCTGGTGGCCCCGGCAAGGTAGAATAGGGAGTGCACAATATTGTTATTGGACTAGCTAATGATAATTCTAAAAAAAACAAAAATAAAACACAGAACATCAAAGGTTTGCTTTTTCAATAAGTTCATAAATTAAAGAAATGGATTCACAGAGCCAACTAGCAAAGGGAACACTTGTAAGAAGAAAAAAAAACAGAAATCTCATTTGCACACATGTATAAGGGTATCTAAACACAAAACAAATATTTATTATATTGTAGCTTACCAGTCCTTGGATGTGTTGGATGCATTCATTTAAATTTGTTAGGGTGTTTTTCTTTATTTTTACCTGGTCATCCTGCCAACAACACACTCCTTGTTCTAGGGTGACCCCCATCACTCACCTTACTGTATCTATAGAGGAGCAGTGCTGTCACACAGGATTACTCTCCTGATTTGGACTACAAACATCTCCCCCTCTCCATTACATAGGCAGTAGTTGTTTTGTAGTCTCCAGAACATAGTCAGGAAAGCTAATAACATTCTCTGAGATTTCAAGTAGTATTAAACTCTCAAAATTATTATTCAATAATGAATCCAGATCAAACAAATATACATTGCCCAGCAAAATATTTCTTAAAAGTTTTGCCCAAGCATTTACAGTCATCATATTTACAAAACAGCTGACTCTATCTCTCTCAGCTCTGCCTCCCTGAACTTCCTGTCAAGTACAAGATCACAAGGAACAGAGCAGTCTCCAGCAGCTTTCCATCTACTAGCTTGGAGAAGGGATAAAGAAGGAGTGAGGAAGTTGAAGCAAGGAAAGAGGAGCAGGGGGGAGGGGAATGGCTTGCCTTGCTGTGCCTGATTGTTTGTAAAGACACTCACAGTTTACTAGCACAGACAAGGGTGGCTCCATAGGACCCTGCAGATAAAGGAGCCACCCTAAAACAGGATATCAGGGCCAGTGCTCAGGGGAAAAAGCTGATTGTGCAGGAAACCAAAATGTTTAAACATTAAAGTTCAGCATCCATTGTAAGTGATCTATTCAGCATTTGAAATAGCTTAAAGACATTTTGAGTTTTTAGAACTTTCAGTTCACTATACATGAATTTACAAATACATAAATATCCTGTGAGTCAGAAATTGTGTCTTTCCCCAATTCTCTAAAGCAAGTGGAACACAACAGCTTTTGAGGTAGTGCCCGGGCACCGAATGCCCGACAATTCTCAGAGGATGTGCCAGCTGGTGGCAACTTAGACCGTAGCCTGGGTGACATAAGCTGGGGCGACCCATGAGTAGAAAGTCTGATTGGCCTAGCCTCGGCCGTAGGAGAAGTCCTGTGAGAACGTGACTTAGTCTTGTGCTTCCTATACCTAGGGCTCTTCCCCCTGAAACGAGACACCCCAGTCACGTCAGCACTCTTTTAACTCAAAAAAATAAAAATAATAACTACAAATCCTATTAAATTATTTAAATTTAGGCCTTAAACTTTGAGTAAATGGTGATTTTAATCCTGGTGACATAATTAGCACATTTGTAAAGGAAATATGCAGTAAGTAGGAGTGTACACTGATGGTGGGAGTGTATGCCGGCAGTGGCAGTGCATGCAGGTTGAGCTCTTGGCAGTCTCTTCACTACATTTAAATGCCCAAAGCCATTTGCAGACTGCTGTCAGTGCTGTGCTGATGAGAACAGCTACCAATCAATAGGTGAGGGCACGTTCCAAACGGATGCTGTGCCGAACGTACCCAACCACAGATTAAGTATTATCTTCTTATCCTGCAAAGTACAACTAGGAAGGACTAGGAGAGTACAAGGGGCAGAAGCCATTTCTCCACAGGGAGGAAAAGGGGGCACCCAGTCCCACAAACAGGACAACACCAGAAAGTAGAGGAATGAGGAACCTGTTTGGGGGATCAAAATTACTCTAAAAACAGACAATTAAAAATAAATGGATGATGTTTTTACAAGGCAAGTACCTTGAAAATAGTATTGAAATGCTCCTGGCTGGATTTCAGCTTTAAAATATAACTAAAGCTCAAACGTAAATAGAGTACACCGGACAATACAGGAGTTGAATATTGAGTAATTGCTAGCACTTACAAGCATCAGGAGCACTCAGTATTGAATGGGGGCTTTTTCCAAAATCACACTAATCAGAAATGGTTCATTTTAGGTCAGAAAAGAGAAGGTTCCTCACACTCCATGTGCATTAAATAGAAGAATCAGAGAAAAGCGTAATGGTCACTCCGGGTGGTATTGTATGCAATTTCAAAGATTGTTTTGCTTATTTCTCCCATTGGGAGAGTTGCTCAAGCAAAGCCTAAATCTGGCCACACACACATTACAAACTGATTGTATGACCTCCATTAGATTTATTACCAACTTCATACATCATTCCCTGATTGGAAATAAATGAAAAAGGTAATTTGGGTAGGTCATCACTACATGCTGCTGGTAAACTTAAAATTGACCAGATACGTTATAGTCAGCTTTCACAATCTGCTTAGATCTAGCAACAACTCTGTAGTGCAGGGCTGCCACCCTTGTATTGCTGTATTGTAAAAAAAAAAAGGGGAGGTGGATGTGTATTTCTGGAGTGCCATTTATAAATGGCATTTAAGAAAACACATTCAGGAAACCAGTGCACATGTGGGTGGACCTCTAGAGAGGGGGTGTAGATAACCCATTGCAGATTTTCTTCCTGCTTATTATTATTCTCCACCAAAATAGGTTTGTGTCTGGGGCGCCACCTTTCCATAGGAACAAGCAAGCATGTTCACCCTATGCAAACATGCATGTACAGCCACAGTGCAGGGAGTGTTTTGCTGGAAGGATAACCAAATGAAAATATAGGTAAAAAAAAAACAATCCAGCCACCACATCTAAGTCCTGATAAGCTGCAATATATTACATTTTGATACATTTTTTGTTAAGAAGGATCGTGTAGCAATGTTGATAAACTCAAGGTTAGATCTCCGTGCATCTTTATCAATCTCTCTTGCCTTGAGGCTTGTTTGCTTGCCGGTTACACTAATCTCCTGAACATCTACATATATATTTAGTTATTTCTTGACATGGTAGTTATCAAAAAAGAGACTTAAGCTAATAGTTTCTTTCGTTCAGGCTACAGAAATCTAACAGATTCTTCCATCCATGCTAAACAGCATAGATGAATGAATCTCCCCTGTCGGGCTATTGTAGTCTGATGGCCGGAGCTTGCTGCTGCCAAAATACCCAAACATTAAGTGCAACCGATTGGCTCCAGTCATTGTATGACCCGTTTCCTTTAGAAAAAAGATTTTCTAACCATTCTAACAATTTATGGCCAACATTTGGGGAAAGGGGGGGGTGTGGTTAGATGAACTCAAAATCAGGCACCAGAGCAGACGGTACAGAATTAGCAAGCAAAGTATCAATGTCTATAAAAGTTATTAAAAGCCATTATCAGAAAATTCCCCTTGCTATCTCATTCAGATGCATGCACTAAATCTAAACAGCTCACATATAGGAGATCAAATATAAAATGCATCTTAGTACTGCTACCACTGGGGAGTTACATAAGAATTCTCCACGCCTGGAATGAGGTCTCTCTGAATGACGGGACTTTGATGACCTCTGCTGAAGTGTTAACAATGTGATGACAGTGAATCCAATTGACACATTCTGCCTGTTACTAGGTAAATATGCAGTATATTCACACTCATACTGTAACTTTCTGCCTTTTCTTTTATGTCTGACAGTCTTCCCACATTGACTTTATGTTGAAGTGTTTTTAGGAGAATCTTAACTTTTTGGACCCAGTTCAAAGATATGTCATAAAGTAAATATCATTATTAAACATTAAAGCTGAATTTGAAGCCCCTCCAATCCCTTCTGCAACCAGCTTCCACCCAGCTTCCCTCCATGAATCCCACCATTCCACTCTTTTTTGTTTGTGTAATCTCTCCAAAACAGTGTTTTTGTAATTCACGCGATTCACCTCAGTACCTGCCACATGCTGGGGCTGCCTCCATACAATTCTATGAAAGCTCAGTGCTCTTGGCACCAAAGAGGATATTTGTCTGAGAAGAAAAAAGCATTGACTAAGATGCGGCTGTGGTACAGGGGTAGGTAAGAAGCTAGGGTAGGGAGTTTTAAAGTTATTTCAGAAGGGGTGAGGAGATGGATTTCAGAAATATAGTGTAAAAGTACAGTTGCACTTTGTACAGTTTTTTTGACCCAAAAGCCTGCAGAGATAACGATCCACTTCTGTTTTTTTCCCCAGGTCATTCATTATTTATTTCCCAAATTATTACAAGCAATGCAATGAATTCATAATGTAAAAGCGAACCCTCAGCTGCTTTGTTACCCTCACTGTAATGTGCTGCACCTAAAACGCAGAGGTGGGAAAGTAGCCTCAGAAACAGCGAAAAAACAACAAGCTAAGCAAGTAACCAGAGTATACATTTATTGGAGTTTTTATGCTGAATGATGTTCTCCTTCACTATGTATGTGGGAGTTTCAGGTTTTGTGCACTAGGAAAAGCACCATCAAAGGGAAACCTTTAACAAAGAATAACCTTTTGCTCCATCTGTTTATATTTTTACTTTTAGCTATTGCCTACAATACTTTTTTTCTACTTCTGATCAAATATTAGCTGGTTTATGACCATCGGCAATAGGAAAAACAGTAAATACACCAATCTATACACCATGTTTTTTTTAAATCATTTTCCACGAATAAACAACAAGAGTAAAATGAATTTATCAAATATGTCAGCCAGAACCACCTTGTGAAACCTGAGATAAAGCATGAAGGTTATATTAAGTTCTGCACGATGGCTATAGTATGAGAAGGCATGAATGTAAAAACTCAAGAGACTTCTATATAGGATTGTCACCGCCAAAGTTCACGTGCTGCTCAGTGAGCCTGCAGCTTGTTTTCGAGATGTTCCTATGGAGATTCGATGGAAATAGGAGAAGTTCTATAAAGCCTGACCTAAAGAGGACATTTGAATGCGTCATTATTGGCACAATATATCCCAGCTTCTGCGGCTTGGAGAGGTATGCTCAATATTTTTAAATAACGGAGAAAGAAAAAGAGTCAAGCTTCTTTCAATACTGAAGTTATAATTAATAAGGATGTGTTGTCTACGTGTTAGTGAATATTGCATATATAGTAACCACTTCAGCTGCTGCCCCCGTATATCCCTGATGGGCCAGAGAAATATTACATTTTTTTTGCTATTGGCCTCCTGAATTGTGGATAACTTTGACATTACTTAAGATGATTCATTAACATGCACATCATTTCTTTTCGGGACAAAAAGGGCTTTCTTTTAACACTACCTTGCAAAAATAATGTAATTTTTTATGCAATCTATAAACAATAAATGTAACAAAAAGAAAAATATCGTCTAGTTTGCATTTATTTTAAAGGAAGCTTCACACCTATGTGTTGTGGTAATGCATGT
The DNA here is from genome assembly GCF_000935625.1 of Nanorana parkeri. Classification (NCBI taxonomy): domain Eukaryota; kingdom Metazoa; phylum Chordata; class Amphibia; order Anura; family Dicroglossidae; genus Nanorana; species Nanorana parkeri. The sequence continues at coordinate 1,028,607 of NW_017306320.1, read as the reverse complement.
TTTAACATAACTCACTGTACAGAGTGCATTGCGTTACTTTGTGTTGCAGTGCCATTCCTCTGGATTGGCACCCCAACTTACCTTTACAGTATTGGTGAACAGACCCGGGTGTCACCACCAGGATAGGATGGCACAAACAGCAATAAACAAGCCTGTTCTTACTTTACAAAAAATGTGCTTATGTATTTGTGTTCCCATCACTTCCTGGCCCCTTAAAGTTGGCCACTGAAGGTAGATGGACATGAGAGCTGAAGTGCAGAGATCTCACTACCGGTTATAGGAAAATGGTGGGTGACTCAACTAGCCAGGATTGCCAAAAAACTGAATACTCAGTTTGGATTGGATTGATTTTCTAGGTAGAGCGTAACACTCTTTAATTCCTAGTGAACTGATTGGCTAAATTATTTAGAATACCACAACATGGCACTTCTGAATTAATGTGAGTCGTATTTATTATCATTTATATCATATTTATATCATATTTTTTACCAAGGGACAGATGCTGCTTGCTCACACCTTCAAGGTTTTAGGAGATGCAGTCCCAGGTCTAAGCAGCACTTTCTGATGAATCTGAGTTGATGGAATCTCTCTAGATATAATTGTTAAAACCAAAATTGGGTTCGGGTAGACTTTAATGATCTGAATGATGTATATATCAGCAGGAACAGAAGCCTGCTGTTATTTTTAAGATGGTCCCTGGAGGAGGAGACCACTGCCTATATCCTCATTTATTCCAAACATCAGATAGTATTCAGCAGAAATGCCCTTTAAAAATGCATGCCTTACACAATCATCTGAAAGATCTTATTAGACTTCCGTCTTTCAAATTATGATATCTATTCGTTGTGCCAATCCGCTAGTGCAGCATGTTGGATTGCGCTCCCCTGTGGCTTTGGCATGAAGATGTATTCAGGCTCTGGAGTGTCATTTCATTTTATGTATTTCATTTTCAGTTTATAGGGGGCTGATAAGAATTAATCTGGGATTGTATTAAAAATAATCAACTAGATCAAAAACTAAGGTTTTGCATATATATAGAAGAGGATTATACATTTTAAACAGAACTATACATTGACCTTCACAGAATATCAGCTTCTTGGCAATATCAAAGGTCAGTTTGATCATAAATTAAAAACTGTGGTCCAAAGTTAAAGAGGAGCTTTTTGGATCCAGTGCAATATGAGGCATTAGGAAAGATTTTGGTATCTGTACAAACCCAAATATAGATTGCTGCTTGAGTTAGATTCTGAAGCATTTACATGTTATTCCTGTGCTTGTAGAAGCTTTTGATATGTGCTGTGGAGGTTCTTCATATACATAAATAACATTAATAAAGAAGGACCAGAGAGGTGGCATCACTACACTTCACAAACAATAACATCAGCGCCGTACCGCCAAGCCTTCTGGATAATGCACTGGGACCCCAATCTACCCCTTTATCTCACAGCCATCATTTATTGGTACATGATATTGACATAGCACTGAGTCAACAGTCCATATCTCTAAATGTGATTGTTTGAACGGTTGCTACATTACATGCGGTATTCATGAGAAAGAACCCAGGAAATACATACATTATGGGCTGTATATTATGTATAGAAATTATTACTAACTAGATTTTTTGCATATGCCATTTCAAGCTGATAGAGGATGGGGACCTCTACTCTTGAGGATAACTGCTACCATCACGTGTCTGTAAACACAGGTCACCCATCCTTAAAGCTGAATTCCAGGATTTTTGCAAAAACTACCCTTGCAGGCTCAAGCCCCCCTCCCCCCACACACTGCAAGTGTTAAATGCTCTTTAATTCTAGGGGTAGAGGTAGAAGCCACAATACATACTTTATTTTTTCCTCCCTCAACAGCTAAAACTCTCTTCTTCTCTGCGACGCTCTGGGTTGTGGGCTGACCCTCGCCATCCTCACGTTAAGAGCAGGACTGCTGGTCCTGCATTGTATGTGATGACATTAGAGTGCAACCGCTGGATTGTGCGCCAAAGAGAAGAGGCTTAATGTCACACAGATGGAGAGAGTCTGCTGGAGCAAGAAATAGGGTAAGTATTAAAGCTTTTTCCTCTTTCCCTAGACTTACAAAAGAAGGGAAAATTATTATTAACCCTTGCAGTTTAGCTGCAAGAGTAAACTTCTCGTTTGTGTCTAAGGAGGAAAATAAAAAAGTTATACTCACCTGATCCTCAGACCCGACTTGCTCTTAGACGGGTCCTTGGAGCCTCTCTCACTCTCCACTGCGGTGGTCTAAGGTCCCATAATTCATCACATTCTATATAGTGTGTATAGGATGCAATGACAGGAGGAAATGTAGGAGGAAAGAGGCTAGAGGGAGTGCTGTCACAGTCGAGGATTGGGAGCTCTGAGGTTCGGGAGCTCCGAGGATTGGGTGATAATAACTTGGTTATTTTCCTCCCTAGACCAAAATGAGCAGGTAACCCTTGCAGTGAAAGAGTAGCCCAACTGCAAGGGTTAATAATAGTTTTCCCTGGAGTTCTGCTTTAAACAGCTTTCAAGCTTTGCAGTGAGTGTTGTTTTTTTTTTTTTTTTATCCTGTAGTTCAACTTATATTGTACTGGACAAGCTACTGTATTTGCTGTTCAGGTATTTCCCACCAGCCCATCCTGATCTCCTCATAAACACCAACTTTATTAGAACAGATTTAACAAAGGAATTGTTATGTGTTTTCGATAAAGCCATCCTTAGTAACAGAACCACTATAGTGATGGATATAATCTAGACTTGTCATATTATGGTTTTCCTCTCAAGCTGACAAAGTTTGACAACTCCTGGTCTAGAGGTCAAGATGTGATGGTTTCTGGATAACACAATAGTTTACAGTATACATTATGGTTAAAACATAGCTCCAGGCAAACCTTTCATAATCTTTTTTGGGGGGATAGAGTTGGAATAGATAGAGCTTCTGTCAGGTTTTTATTGTTGTTTGTGAACTGTTTGTGCCTTCCTGTATGAAAGACTCTGCATACAAAATAGAGCAATAAAAAATGTGCTTAATAATGATGTGCTGTTATCTATATTCATAAACAAAGGTTTGTCAGTTTAAGAACTATATAAACACATTCAGTTAAAATGTAACAATGGGAAACATAAGAAAATTACATAAATGATGCAGTCTGTCACAAGAACCCAAGAACAAAGAACCAAAATATTGCAGTCTAAAAGGTGCCCATATACTGTTCAAATTTCGGCCGGTTTGTAAGGAACCGGCCGAAATTTGCACAGTGTGTGCCGCTGTCGACACCCTTTCGATTGGCATCCCTCGATCTGCTGATCGAAGGAGGTGGTCGTAAAATCTTCGATCAATCAGAGCCGGCAGCCGATGAGCTGCCCGTTCTGGTCGGGGATTCTGACAGGGGCCAGCAGCGCCTGTCGAAATACAATTTAAACAGCGGGATTCCCCAATCAACACGCTGTTAGTGTTGATTGAGTAATCAGGTCTATTTTTTTTTCGTTCAGCCCGTGGGTTGGACATAATAGATGAGTGTATGACCAGCTTTACAGTCCTAAAATGTCTGCATTTGTTTGATTTTTTTGTCAGCCTAAGAACATTTTCAGCAAGTACAGAAAATATCTTTAGATCTTGCCAGTAATGCAGTTTCCTTGACACTTCCTATGGGCTGAACTGAACATATAAACAATGTTGTCTTCCTTCTGTAAACTACTAATCTACAGCCTAAGTGACAACTATGGCTTTCAGTGGAGTAAGTGAGTGTAGCCATGTTGACAAGTCCTTTATTAACAAATACCAACAAAAAAACAGAATAAAGTCCCACAACGTAAATTCATCCACAGTCTCATCGCCCAGCGATGTAGATACTCGTCAAATACAGTGCCTGCTGCTCGCTGTAAGAAAAAATCCCCGCTGTCCACCACCACGTACGATCCTGACAAACTCTCACTGCTAATGACAGCTCTGCTCCAAAAGGTAAACAAAGGGGTGGAGCGAGCCATGGCTGCATGGGACTGCCTTAGTGTACATTCCATTATGGGACAGAAAGCTGTCACTGAATAATCGCTGAATGCAGCAACACAAGGCATCGCCTCCCACTGCTGACACAAAGCGAAAACTAGCCTGCGCGCTAAAACTGATCACTTTAGCATGCAGCTATTGTGAATGGGCCCTTACAGGAAGTGAATAAAGGTTCTCATGGTGGGGTCAACAGTTGATAAAACTTTGTTAACAGAGGGAATCTATGTCATTTTTTTATTTTGCAAATAGTTCTACTTAAATAATTATATAATATATATTAGTAAACAATACAAACTTTTTCTTGGATCATACTTCTGGAAAATGTAGCAAGTGTGGAAATATTATTCATCAGCTAATGGTGCACAAATAATAGCAGAAATCTCCATATGTCTCAAGTCTAGACTACCAGCGAGTTCCCCGGTCAGTAAGCAGAGTATCACGCTGCAGGAGTAATTCAACTCACAATATTACATTGCCACCAGAAAATGATCTAGATACGTTATTATAGGCGCGCACTTGGCTTTAGAGCAGTTAAAACTGAAGCCTTTACCAACCATAGCACATTCATAATAAAACACGAGCAGCAAAAGTGTGCCTCGGGCTGGTTGGCCCCAGACACTTTTTACTATGATTTATGACCATATGTCTAATGACTACACAAATTGTATCGCTAAGTCCTATTATGCTTTCTTGTAATTCCAGCAATTGTGGTACAGCCGGCCACGGTGACAGCACTTTGCCTAAGGCCACAAACACTGTGATAAGTCTACTGATCTGAACTTTAAACATTCATGGTATGAAATCAGATCCCAGACCTGCTGCTGGTTTGAAGGGTGACCCTTTCTTCCTTCAGACTCAAATTATCTCAGTCCACAGGAAGGCGGATAAGATTTTTTGGTGTTATAATGAATTATGGCCACAACAGAAGGCAAAATACCTGGCAAGATATTCCTAACACAGTATGTTTGGATCAACATTAAAGTGCAACCGAAGCTAAAACTTTGTTTAGTTTTGGATGGAGTGGGGAGGGATTAGAACACCTGTTTTTACTGCTGTATCCCCATTATGGAGATTCACTCTTTCTATATGTCATGGTGACCGTTATCACTGAAAGGGCAAATGAAAGAAAACCAAGAAAACCCCACATTTTGGGTTTTCACCAGAAAAGGTATAGATGGTAAATCTTCCAATGGGGACACTAATTCTGGTGACCCTGATGACCACCACAGATTTCCCTTATTTTGGAGGGATTACCATTTATTTGCTGTTGTGACTATTTTATAGGAAGTGAAGGGAAATCTCCCCATTGGGACAGAAATAGCAAAAAAATAAGCTGCCGGGGCTTGCAACCCCCCCTTCCTCCATCCAAAACTAAACAGTTTTGGCTTTAGTTTTATTATAAAGTATATCTGCAGCCAAAACATTTTTTATCATGGGAGGACTAGGGAATGGTCTGAGAATGTTTGTTTGGTGTTTTTTATGTTTGTTTTTTTGCTGCCTTTGTCCCAATGGAGAGTTTTTCATTTTTTGTTACCGAGACACATCAGGAAGTAAGAGAAAATCTCTCCAAAATCTCCCTGACAGTTATCATCAGATCAGGTAGACATGTGCATTCGGATTCAGATGAACCTGCAAATCAACAAAAATCAGTTGATTTGGTGGTTTGTCCGATTTCGAAATAACAAATTTATTATATACCCAAATATACGAAAACTATATTAGGGCATACATACATTTGTCTACAGGACGATAACCAATATGACTGCCAGCACGTTCTGTGCATGCCCACCACCATCTTGGAGGTGGAGAGTATGATGTCACATGACGGTGACATCATACGCTGAACGAGTGGCGACCACATCGGCCGCTGGCACGCCCTGCACATGCGCGACACCAATTTGGAGTATATTTTGGTATACATCAAGATGGCGGCACCCGAACATGGGGACACTGCCATCTTGGTGTATACCAAGATACACTCCAAAATGGTAGCGTGCATGCCAATATGGCCGCGCTCACTCTGCAGTTTACTGAGCGGTTTCGGATTAGGAGGCTCTTTGCCTCCAAATCAGCATTAAAATTTGTTTCCTTTGACGAAATGTATTAAAACGTTTTTAGTTTTCATTTGTTTCATCCAAAACATATTTTTTTGCCCTGCACATGTCTAAGATCAGGTGCCCACATTGACTTCTCCTCCCCTTCTACTGCAGTGACAACTGTAACAGTGTATTTGTCTTCATTGTTTGGTCACCAGGACATATAGAGTGGGTAAATCTCCTAGCGAGGACAGAGGCAGCAGCAAAACTTGACATGAGTTCTAACTGTTCCCCACTCCTATAAAGAAGTTTTCTTCAGCTACACACTTTAATTACTACTCAATTTAATCAATCCATCCGGGACCACATTTACAGTTAGGCTAATTAGGCACATACCTATAGGCAGCAAAGGGGAAGAGGCAGCTTTTGTTTGTGTAGTTATCGGCTACACAGTGTCACATTATTCCACGTCACGTAAGAGAACGCTCTGTATAAAGAACTTTATTTTTGGGTGTTTGGCGCTGTGTGCCTACAGTCACCAATGATAGAATTTTGGGTCTGAGCCCAGACTCTTACCACTTACAGGAGACGTTCCACAAAATCCATGATATATAGTAAGGAATGGTGAAAGTATGGAGAAGTATTGAGATGCATGATGCAGGGATTGCAGGCAACAGGAGATGTATAACCAGCCTGCCTACTCTGTAAGTCATAGGAGTTCCCCCAATATTGCAAATTACTTTTAGATAGAGTTACCCTTTAAAGTAAATTTAAAACATAAACTGACAACATTAGAAATAGTGTTCGCAGTGCAGAGCAGGAAGCGTACAGAGTCCACAGTGCCTCTGCTGTAACCCAGCCCTAATTATCTACTGGCATCTTATGGGTTTTCTCTGGATAACTTATCCCACAATGCAACGTTCGGGAGCTATTTATAATTAATTTACAGAGCTGTTCACCCTACAAATCTTTCTGAACATTCGTGTTTTATTTGAACAGACACAAAAACTATTGTTATTTAGATATATTTTTTTCCATGGTTGAATGCTTGTATTGTATTGTAATTATGCATTTGGCCACTAGATAGAGCTGAGCAGCAAAGGGAATAAATATTCCACCATCTGGTGGCCATATTGCAGTATTATATTTTTTTTAAACGTTAGTTTTTGTGTCTATTCTCACTTGGCTGTGCCTACATTGTACTATGGGAAGCAGTGGTGCTATGCATATTCTCAACTTTCCATTAGGGATGCACCGATACTTTTCAGATACCAGTGCTGATACTTGGCATTCTCATAAGAACTAACGGGGTTGCAGCGGTTGCAGCTGGGACCTGTCGCTGGCGCTCAGCACACTGTCCAAAAATTATCAGTCTGTATTGTTTTAGAAAAACTGTCAAATGACAATAAACAAAAATGTATCAGTACTTGTATCTGTGAGTACTCGGGGGAAGTATCAGTATTTGTACTTGCAAAAATTGTATTAGTGCATCCTTTTATATATGTTTATAAAAACAAAATCATACATTAAACCAGAGATGTACAAATCCCAGGAGCTCTGTGTGCTCCTTACAAATGACAACTGCCTCCTAATTTTTCTCTTGTCTAGTCTTGGAGCTGGAAAAGTATCTGTACTTGTACCGAGTACGGTACTTGGTATCGGTGCATCCCTACTTTCTATAAAGTTAAAAGTTACAAGTAATTACTGTCCTATGTTGAAGGATTAAATTAAAGGGTATGTAAACATAGTAATGTCTCTTCTGTACTAAAAAAAACCCTTCCTGCCAGCAAGTTTGTAAAATCAGGGTTAGGTTTTACTTTATTGCAATGGTATGCTAACTAACTAACTAACTAAGCACATTGATGTTGCCATGGTTGCAAAAAAATCTGATTTTGGGGGGGGGGGGGGGGGGATATTTTGAAAATGATAGAT
>NW_017306320.1:1005236-1020296 GCF_000935625.1 Nanorana parkeri | reverse complement strand
GGGGAGGCAATTTTGGAATATAGATGTCAGCACATAAAATTGTAACAGCAGTAAGCTACAAAATGCCTTGTGTAGCAATTATTTCAGCTATATTGCGTTTAACAAAACTTAACTTTTATTTTATGGGGAAAGTTTAGGAATGCCATGCGGATGTCACAATCTTCTTTTTTTCTCCGCAACAAAAATTGCATTTCATCAATAACACAAAAGAGAAAAAAAACAATGCAAACGTTCCACTGTGTCCTCTTAAACCAACCTGACGAGACACACCCATGATCTTCATATTAGAAAAACAGAGAATATTAATTGGGATTATATCAGAAATGTAAATTCTTTGTGTTCCGTTCTCTTCAATTCCCAGCGCTGTCACATGAAATTAACAAGATGGAAGAGCCCAATCTCCCTGCCTCATCACAAATATGAAGACTCTATTTCAGCATCGGGCTGAGTGTGAAGCTCGTACTGGTGCCAAGAATGAAGTGTTGCAACAGCACTACTTTTATAAAACAGTGCAGAACATGAGCATAATTGTTAATGAGGTCAGGGAATTTTGGCAGTCTGTTGTTTAAATCAGAATAACGGACAACATTTAATGAGGATCATTTTCACATTCAAAGGCTTTCTTTTTTTTCTCTTCAACTGAAATAAATTTCAGTACAGATACAAGATACAGACCTCTATGATTAAGCCCCTGCTGGGGTAAAATGCATTACAAGAGAAGGAGCAGGGTCTGGAGGTAGGCATTGTGCTTGGACTTGATGTTATAAACTCATCTATGTTACAATACAGTTTTTTTAGGAAGAAAGAAAAAAATGTGGCAGATGTGCAACTTTTTTATGCGCTTTTGAAATAAATGTCAAATGACTTGTATTGGCTTTTATACTTTACACTGATATGTGTGCTTAAAAGAAGAGGAAAAAAATGCTGGACACAAAAGTGTTTGATAAACCAAAGGAAATATCATTTTGATGCAGGAAATAAGATCACAAGCCATCCTGTTTCTTCGCTTTTCTCCTCACATAGACCCAAAATCGCTTTAATATAAGCCCTTTCAAAGATAGGGGATGTCTCTGCTGACCTACTTCTAAAAATGCTGGATGCCTGGCTAATATGCCCGCCTATCGGCATCAATATTTTCTGAAATTCATCAGGAACAAGTATGCACATCAAAAAAGTCAGAATAACGTCTGAATTCCTTATTTGCATCGTTGTTTTTGCTTAGTGGTTCAAAGTATAAAAGCAAGGCAACTTTCAGGAGTCTCATCTTCTGTGTCCCCTGATACACTCTGTTGTTCATCCAATTGACCTCCACATCTCTACAGTAAACAGTGGTGACTTAAAGTGACACTAAACTCAGGAGTTAAATCTTCCAAATGCGTTCAAGTACCTTAACTATTAACAAAAATGTATCTTCTCATCATCATTCAGCCGAGTGATACACAAATAAGATACAATATTGTTAATAGTTAGGGTACTTGAATGTATTTTTAAGGTTCAACTCCTGAGTTTATTGTCACTTTAAGAGTGGCTGGGAGTAAGCACTGAGGCTAGCAGAGGACACAAGAGAATGACAAAGCTGCAATGGTAACCACACAGATCAATTTATTATCTAGAAAAAGTAAAAGTCAAAAATTCTCAGCACCCTCCCAGCATGTCAACCCAAAAAAACTGGACTGGCTGGATAGCTAAATGGAAAATGTGCTGCAGAATTGTTGTATTGCTACAGGAGACTGACACTCATGGTATTGTCAGTTTCTGCATTGAAGGATGATTTCTCATCATCAGAGCACTGCTTGGCAAGGGCAGCAGGAAAAGGTAGTTGTTGGTACTTCCTTTATATAAACTTTATTTTTAAACAGCGGGTGTATATAGACCCGTATATACACCTAAGATGGGGGTCAGAATTTGTTAAGAGAATGCATCCCTGCACTGTGAAACAATCATTTCACCAGCCTAATATCAGAACAATAATATAGGCTGAAAAATCCAATGATCAATCCCTGCTACAAGACCTATTGGCTATAGGGGGTCTGCACAAGTCTCAAAACAATTCTAGAAATGCTTCTTAATGCAACTGTGATAGGCCAGATAATGTGATCATCATTTTTTGGGCATAGTTAGGCTTCCCAGAAACCCCCCAGAATTTGCAGTACCAAACAGGGGCTAAAATACAGCCCTGGTATATAATACATACAGTCCAAATTATGGACAAAAATTATAAATAGTCCAACCTGAAAAACATAGCGCAGTCAAATCAATTGTCCCTTGTGCACATAGACTGACATAGCCTGGCCAGGTCTGAAGAGCTAATACTGAAGCACATAAGCTTGTTTACACACCTATTTTATTGGCAGATGCCAGAGACTCCAGATTGCCAGTGCAGGCGCGGGCAAATCTTTCATTGCATTGCCAGCAGTATTTTGTCCATCAATGTGGACCAGAAGCATCCATTGTCACCTTAACCTCAATTTGGATGCAGTGTACATGTGCTGAAAGAAGTTTTCCTTTATTTTGAAGAAAAGAGATCATTGCAATGCACTGGAATGAGTCTCCTTTGACCTGGCCATGCAAAAAACCTGTATAGGAGACATTTCAGGGAATGTTGGAAGCTCTTATTACTGCCTAGAGATAATAGAACCCTTGGGCTTTCCAATTGGCTAACATCCACTGAAAACTAGAATATCCACATGCATATCCAATAAAGCCTTGATAATCATAAGACTGCTGGCCCTCCCACAAATTAAGTATTACAAGCATTAACATCCAATACCAATTTCACTTTCTAAATAATTTGGGACTTGTAGTTCCACCATATTTTATATGTTAGATAATATAACAGTAGGATTTAATCCTATGCAGTCATTTGCTTACGTCCGTGTTCAGTAAGTTAATATTCACAAAGTGTGAAACATTACCTTCCCAAAATACAGGTCTGTGATTGCAGACATTCTTTAATGTGTTAAAATGACACCAACTGTAAAATGTGTTTGAAAAGTTGTAATAGAGGTCAGTCTGCAATTTCTTATCTTTATTCCTCTTTATCATGCTTGTAAGAGCAACCCTTTCTACTCAGCAATCATTTATTAGTTGCTAATGGGATACAGAAACATTTCTGAGAAATTTGATCTCATGTATCGAGTCAAAGACACCAATTTTCATCATTATGGAAATGTCTCTGCTCCCAGCACATGCAGCACAAGACCATGCTTTGAGGGAGACCAAAATGGCTGCTCCTAGTCAATCGGGGGCTAATATGTGGGAATGTAATCAGTACATATTGCTCCTAGTCTATGTAGGTGTAACATGAAGAAAGGTAATCATTTGATAATGCTCTAGTTCAGTGGTGTATTTTGGTTTTGTGCTGCCCTAGGCAAGACTAAACCCGAGCCCCCCCCCCATTCCTAATCTAGATTAGTCCCACCCCTTCCTGTTTAAGACATTTTGCATAACCTGTCAGTTGTGGGTTACAGCGCGCACAGTGTATCTAGATTCTGACAGGTTGCGCTATCAACGTAGCGGGACGCTCTAATACCTTTGCAATAGCCGCCTTCTCTATTCCTGGCTTGATGGGCTCCCTAGTTCTGCAGCTACAATAACCGTTCTCTCCTGCCCTGCCATGCTGTGGTAGTCTCTAGTTCTGCAGCTGCAACACCGATCTTCTGCCTTCATATGCTGGGCCCTCTAATTCTGCAGTTACCCATCTTCTGCCTCGGCCGCTGGGCTCTGTAGCTCTCCCCGCTCTAGAGACATAACCCGGCACGGAGCTTATAGGCCGCACTTCCCCGGACTCACCACCACGGAGGTGCCGATGAGCACGATGACCATCTGGATCTCACCCCCGGGGGTCCTGCGGAAGCTCCCCCGCTGCCTGAAGTCAGAGATTTGGGTGCCGGTTTCCCAGGGAGGTCCGGTGCATGAACTGCCAGTGCATCCGGATGAAAGTCACACACCAATACATTGCCCAGCACGGTGACCAGGAAGAGGAAGGAGCTGCTGCCGGCATAATTGTTGGAGTAGGCAGAATAGGTGGACACGTTGGTCTCCCAGTCAAAGAAGCACTGGCAATAATTTATGAATCATTTATAATATATATTTTTTTCCTCTTACCTATCTGGTTTGGGGGCAACATTTTTGGCGCCCCCCTGGAAAGTGCCGCCCTAGGCAAATGCCTAGTTTGCCTTGCAGTAGATACACCCCTGCTCTAGTTTATGGTAAGACTAAGGTGGTGGAATGTAATCAGTATATAATGATCACAGTCAGTACAGGACTAATATGGGGGATGTAATCAGTATATAAAGCTCACAGTCAGTACAGGACTTATATGGGGGATGTAGTCAGCATATATGATCAAAGTGAGTAAAGGACTTATATGGGGGATGTAGTCAGTATATAAAGCTCACAATTAGTACAGAACTAATATGAGGGGTGTAATCAGTATCTAATGCTCACAATCAGTGCAGGATTTATATGGGGAGTGTAATCAGTATATATGGCTCACAGTCAATAAAGGACTTATATGTGGGATGTAGTCAGTATATAAAGCTCACAGTTGGTACAGAACTTATATGGGGGATGTAATCATAATATATTGATCACAGTCAGAACATGTCTCATATGGGGGATGTAATCAGTGTATAATGATCACATTCAGTACAGAACTACAGATCCTCATCACTGTAGGGTATGCAATATGTATACATTGCAATGTTGCTAGACACTGTGAGATATGTAATTTGTATACAGTAGAGTGACCCGACATCCCTGATTTAGGAGGACAGTCCCTGTTTTCAGGAGGCTGTCCCCGGATTAAAAGTACCCTCAATTTTGTCCCCAGTTAAAAAGTGGAATCCCTGTCACAGGTGGTAACCAGATCTCTCCCAGTAATGCTGGCTTTTTCGCCATGGTCTGACAGCTAAAATTTCAGGATTACCTTCTTGCTGCCTGAGTTTTGTTACAATTGCCTAATTGTTGCCCACAATTGCTCATCTACAGTATAGTACAGGTATTATCAGTAATGTTGGTTTGTCACATGACTTGAGTCACACACGCTGTGCATGGGAAGCCTGCCTGTCTGTCACACTGGCTACCTGGAGAGGAATTGGGAGCAGAGGGGTGCTGAGCACATTAGCTCCTGCCCTAAACCTGTATGGGAACAGAAGTGGACAGAGGGGACCATGGGTAGAACGGCAGGATCAGGGACTGCTGACTGCTGTTGTCCTGTGGGTGTTGTACCCCCTTGCCAGGAGTAAAAAATCTTCACTCTTTTGATTTGGTGTTCATGAAGGGAATATTATATATTGTGAACTTTAACAGGGTGATGCTATTGAGCTGTAACATTAGAAAGGCCCCTTTCTGAACAACCTTGTCTTTGGTGGAGTTATGCTTTAGAAATGTATAATTTTGTTTGGTATTTTTCTTGAGGTCTGTAATCCTGTTAGTCTGTGGCCTGTGTGCATGATTGCAAATGACATCTTTAGACTTTTATACTGTGTTAGTTAGTGTAAGTGGTGGGAGTAGGGCCTAGGCAGGTAGGCCGCACAGGGTACCATGGTTTCCACTGGTGGCCCTGGATGTAGGTGGTGTAGAGTGCCGGGATAATGGGGGATGTAGGTGGTACAGAGTGCTCAGTAGTGGGGAAGCATGTGGTAAAGAATGCTGGGCAATGGGGATGCAGGTGGTACAGACTGCTGGGTAACAGGGGATGTAGGTGGTAAAGAATGCTGGGTAGTGTGGAAGCAGGTGGTACAGAATGCTGGGCAATGGGGGATGGTACAATGCACCTTTATAATATCGGGTGTAGCCTGAAAGCATTACAGTGCTTCTATATAATGTTGGGTGTGCAATCTGTATACAGTACAATGCTCCTATATAATGTTGGGTGTGCAATCTGTATATAGTACAATGCTCCTATATAATATTGGTTGTTTAGACTGTATATAGTTGAATGTTTCCATTTATTGTTGGGTGTATAGTCTGTATATAGTACAATATTCCTATTCATTGTTGGTTTTATAGTCTTTATAGAGTCCAATGTTCTTATTTAATGCTGGGTGTATAGTCTTTATACAGTACAATGCTCCTATTTAATGCTGGGAATAAGGTGTTTATACAGTACAATGCTCCTAATCATTGTGCAGAATATTACCAGTATACAATGTGGGGTACATAGTAGGGATGTGCAGATACCAAGTACCGTACTTGGTACAAGTACAAGTACAGATACTTTTCCAGCTCCAAGCCTAGACTAGAGAAAAACTCAAAAGTTAGGAGGCAGCTGTCATTTTTAAGGAGTATTGTCTAAGGGGCTCCTGAGATGTGTGCATCCCTGTTTTAATGTATGGTTTGTTATATATTAGAGATGCACCAATACCATTTTTTCCAGACCAAGTACAAGTGCTGTTACTTGTCCAAGTACTCACAGATCCCAATTACCGATACATTTTTGTTTAGTGACATGCTTTTCTAAAACAATACAGACTAATGATTTCAGGACAGTGGTGGAGCGCCACGGCCTAGTCACAGCTGCAACCCCTGCAACCCTGGTAGTTCTCATGAAAATACCAAGTATCGGCACTGGTATCTGAACATCCCTAGTACATAGTATACAGTAGAAGGCACCTATTCAATAAAGACCAGTGACGGAAATGTGATCAGCACATGGCTAATGTTGTAAATGTAAAGAATATATAATACTTTCTGTGAAAACAGGACTAAACTGGAGGCATGTGACCATCATACAATGCTCTGCTAATCCATACAGAATTATGGAATATCAGGCAAGCAGTGTACATTGTTAGTGGTTGATGAGAACTGTACAGAATTAGTTAATATACAAGGCTTCCTGTGTAATGAAAGCTCACTTCCGATTGGTTACTGCACATGGCTGCCTCTTTCACTAGGCTATTAACTAAATCTAGTAGCATTCACTTCTGATGATTTCAGTGTGTGGATTTTTATCTTGTTCGAGGCAAGCATCTGATTCAAGAAATCAGTGATGTGTCAGGTGAGTATATACAATACATGAAACCATTATGCAAATAGGATTCACCAGCAAAACATGACACCACCTCCCATCTGGAAATGCTATTCATTTTTTCCCATTGCAGAATGTTTCTTTTATGGACTGAATTCTACTATATTTGCAATGAATATCTACATTCATCTCCATGTCACATGATTTCCATGTCGTCATATCCGTTAATTTTATTTGGTTTATTACTTCTCAATAAAATCCATTTTTTTTTTGTTAATATGCAGCAGAGTAATCATCTCATATTTATTGGCAAAGTCAGTAACTGCAGGGGGCAGTCACTATACTTAACTGAAGATCTCAATCAGCCTAAGGTGTTCATTCTGGAAATACTGATGAGCATACAAAAGAGCCTCTTGCACTAATGACAGTTTACAGAAATTATGTTTGTGCTTACCAGTTGAAATTATACTTGTGCTTACCAATAGAAATTATATTGAAATTATGTTTGTGCTTACCAATGGAAATTAAGAGATTTCACAAATTAAAGATCCTCTTGCAATATAGCTATATCTATCAGACAGGCTAACATGTTCGTATGCGCCTACAGTAAAGGACACTGGTTAGGAGAAAGATATGAAGGCTGCCATTACTGATCTTCCCTTTCAAAAATGCCAACTTAAAGCACAACTCCAGTCATGAGTAACAAAAATTAATAGTTCATTCAAAGATAATCAAAACCATATTTTTGCTTTCAAATTCAGCTTCCATCTAGAGATTTCTCTGGAGTACTTGTTTTCTGCCATTAGATGTCCTCAGTCTGATGGTTAGCATTATGCAATCCACTTCCTCCGAGTCAAGTTCATCCTGGATGCACCCCAGCCTGTGACAGAATAATCACCCTGCTTTTTCTTCTCTACCATTCACATCTGGGTTTTATAAGGGCATATGTTAACACTTTTGCTGGTTTGTAAATCCAATACTAATGTAAGTGGTGGCTTTTTATATCTGACTGGAAGTCAGCTTTAACACTTAAAAAACAGTAATGATCCACCTTGAGCCTTTGCCATCTGCTAGTCATTCTTCATCGCTGCAGTTCAGGCCTCGTCCAGGCACACCTACCCTAATATAGGATATTTATAAAGACTGCTATGCATTTAGCCTGTATCGGATCAACTGATTAACCTGTCTGCTCATGCCTTGAATTGTTTGGACTGTGTTTATACTAAGCTTGTCTGTACTTATCCTGATCATCAGCCTGTTACTTATACTACAGTCAGTCTGCCAGTGCTCTGTCCACTTTTCCTGGAACCAGAACTCTGTTTAGGATCGGTTTGTCTGAACCTTTTCTGACCAGCAGCCTGCTGACTCTACCATTGTCTGCTGTTTACTCTCATCATCTGTCCATGGACTTACACCCCTTTAGCATCTATCCTGCCTGTTAAAAATATTACATCATCTGAGATCTGTGCCAAAACTACCTAGCCTTTTGGCAGAACATAGCAGTGCCAAGATGCAGGCCCTGGGAATCATTAAAGTTGAACTCTAGCCAGATATAAAAGATACAAATTAATAGAGCTCTGTAATTATTAATACATTAAGTCCATGAATTTGTCCTGTTACCAGCCTCTTCCAGCCTTTGTACTGCAGAAGAGATCTCTCAAAGTGTGCACTGGAATTGCTTGTTTTCACTTTGTAATTTTAATGTTTGTTGTGTTTAAGAACAATCTCTGTGTTGCATTTGCCTCACAATCACCACTCGCGTTGAAAAGAAAACCTCATGGGGTCTGAGGATTCCAAAATGGTGACTGCTATTGTCCGTTGTTTGCAATGGGAGATCTGCATATCTATAGACCCCATACAGATGAGTGCTACCCAGATGATGGGCGAGTAAAGGGTTTTAAGTAAGGTGGTCCAGTGCAGAGAAGAGCTTAGTAAAACATTCTGTTTACAAACATCGCAGCATGGTGAATGTTTCCTGCAGAAACTAGAGATTTCCAATCTTATAAAGTTATACAGTTGTCACAACAACAGGTTTCCACATCGGAAACCTGCAGTGAGAACTCCAAAATGTTTACTTTTCCATCAAATGTTGATTGAGACAGTGGGTACCAGAACATAGAGAACAAAGGTGAGTAAATCTCCCTAAAGTTGACACAGACAGCTATAAAAAAAACTTGGCAAAGGGTTAACATTCTTCAACATTCTATCCAAAGTCCCAAAAAATGATTTACATATACTGCAAATGTTAAGGACAATACAGTAAAAATTGCATCATTACATTTATTTTTGTCAATGCAAAGCAGTGTAAGTACTTGAATTTGATCTGGTGTCAGCTTCTTGAAGTGTCAGTACAGCAGGTCTAGAGTGTCAGAGAAAGCCGTTGAAGGAGTCAATCAGTTCATGTAAATAAAGATGTCTGACTTTAGCAATAGTAGGGCCCATCAAGACAGGTTGCTACCCTTCACTTTCCAATTTGCCACAGGTATTTGAAAGGGAGAAGGGGGCTTGTATTTGGGAAATACAGTCCTTCTTTCAAACAATTTCAATCACTCAGCCAAGGTTTCCTAAACTCAGGATGAGAAAATCGCAAGATCCTTATCAGCACCACTACTAGCCTTTTTGGGTCTGTTTCTGGATATCAGCATGACAACCCTTGCGTTTGGTCCACAGATAGTTGCCTTAGCTGTTTTCACATAACTTTTCCTTCTATCAGATATCATCTGAATACAGAATCACCATACAAAACGCCTGCCTTATTTTTTATGCTATACATTCTGGAAAGATTACTGGCTGCTAATGTTATTCCAGGCTATATAAGGCCAGAAAATAATGGCTGTTCTTTTCGTGCACAACATACTTTATTGGTTACCAGTGGCTCTGCATTGTTTGTTGGCATGAATAATGTTCCATCACAAATTGGCCATTTCAAACGATATTCTCCTTTTTTATCAAACAAATATGGGGTATGTCTGCAGTTGACAATTGCACTTTAAAATTCAGTAACAGTAATTTGTTTATTCTGTAGATATTTTTCCGATGTATTTGATGCTTTGATTCCTAAGTGATATTTGCGCATTCGTTCTCAGCCAAACTCAAGGGTATCTACAGTGCCCCAACAGTGGTGTTTTTATGTCTCTGCAGCCTGTTGACATTTACAAACGCTATGGCTTTCAGTTTGTTCTAGCTATTGTCTGTTTTATCCTACTCACACCACATGATCCATTGAGCTGCAGAGACCCTCACAACAGAGACGCTGATAGATGTTACCTACCCTGCTGTGTATGTTCCTTGTCTTGTTCCTGTACATAGCTGACCCTTGACTTGATCCTCACCAGCATCCACTGTTGTCCTTTTCTACTCTCTACAGAGGTGATTACTACTCCAGGCTGATAACCCATCCAAAATTCGTATTATTTTATATATATTTCTACCCGCTATGAAGACTGGAATCAGCAAGCTCATTCCCCACTAAGGTTTCATTCTACTGTACCGCAACTAGTAATATGCTGTGCTTCTGAAGAGAACTGTATAAAACCTATTTCTTAGGTTATAATAAGAATTTCATAGATTTCTGCTTTATTGTTAGCTCCCATATGGTCTGCAGCTTGCCGCTTTCTTGACAGTTCTCTCATTTTAAACTACACCTCCAGCTTCCCGCTTAGCTCTACTAGACTACTGTTCAGGGCGCTCCCTCCCTGTCTCTATTACTTTTGAGATGTGTAAGTCTGATTGAGTCCATGCTGCGTATCTTCTAGCAGGTTTTTTTTTTTTTCATCCACCACATATTCATCCAACACTTGCTCTCCATGTCCTAAGGCTTTTATAGCTACAGAATTTGAACTATTCATACCACATGAGCTTGCTTTATCAACATGAAACTCGGCAAGTTCTATGTTTTTTTTTCTGCGGAGTGCATTGATCATTGGGTGCCTGGAATCTTTGAAGGCATCCAAGCGGGGAACTGTGTCTCGTATAACAGGAAATTCCCCAAAATTTGAGCAAACTGTTAATGGCATCTGAAAGAGGAATTCCAGCGTATTCCACATGGTGCTCAAGTAGCACAAAAGTGTAACACATATTAAAATGTGATACAAGATCAAAATAAACTATACACTAGCACCTTTGTATGTTCCCTGGCTCCATAAAATTGCTTAATGACTCCTAAATTTAACTGAATACATTCTTATTTACTGACCCCTAGCAGTAAAATGTAGCAGTATAAAGTGAAAAATGTAAGCTATATCTTTCCTTTTCTAACTCAATACATTTCAGGATGCAAGCATTAAAGACTCTTAGGGGTGTATTTTTCTGTGAACATCTGACTTTTATATTGGCATCGCAGTATCGTCACTAGACAGAGCAGAGGCGCATCAGAATTTCCTATGCTCCTCGGCTTTACCTATTGCCCATAATGTGGTGCAAATGTAAAACTCAGATGTACACAGAGCAAATGGCTCTGTGAACATTTTATAAATTCATCCCTTAGTTTAC
Organism: Nanorana parkeri; assembly: GCF_000935625.1. Classification (NCBI taxonomy): domain Eukaryota; kingdom Metazoa; phylum Chordata; class Amphibia; order Anura; family Dicroglossidae; genus Nanorana; species Nanorana parkeri. The sequence continues at coordinate 1,008,832 of NW_017306320.1, read as the reverse complement.
TTCTTCAGGAATGGATACAATTAACTGAAAAATTATAATTATATATACAATTTTAAAGTTACTTAAACCAACAAAAAATAAGGGGATTTAGATGAAGGATACAAAATAGTAGTGATGGCACCTTGTTGTGCCCCCCAAGGCCAGCTGGAGCACATGTTACAAGTGCAATTGGGACAATAAAGGCAGCCAGGAGGCCTCTGCAAATGTATCTAGAGCTGAAGGTCTTTGCTGACCATGAGCAAACATCAGCAAAATTAAAAAACTCCAGTACTGGGTACATTGTTCATTAAAACCAATATTTGTAAAGTGTGGTTCAAAAGAAAATGGTTTAAATGTATCAGAGTTTAATAGAGTTTATTGTTAATAGAGTTTGAACTTGTCCAGTTTTGTTGTCGGATATGCTATCCCCTCTCAGAAGCAGCAGCAGCTGCCTGCTGTATGCAAACATTAAGTTCTATTAAATGTGATTGTCTCCCATTGTCTGCCAGTTATCCTGCATTCTCCCGACCAGTATTAGCTGTATGCCACCAGTACAAGCTTCCTTTCTGCGCTTAGGATCATCATATATTAGATCTTGTGTATTCCGAGCCATCTGTTCGTAGCTGATGGAGGAAGGCTCAGTATACCATCTCTACACAGTAACTTCATTATTGGAGAATAAAGCTTGATCACAATGGAGCTCAGATGCAGCCTTGTGAGTTTGCACAGAGATTCTTCTTCCGAACCACTGAAATGCCCTTGGAAATGTTTTTCTTTAACCATTTCACAGCAGTTGCCTGCCTCATCAAACCTTCATGAATAATCAAATCTCGTTCCTTTTCCCAATAAGCTGCCTTCGGGGGGAGATATTGTGTCTCCAGGTAATTTTCCATGAACCTTTTGTAACTGATAAAGAGTTTATAAATGTGACTCCAGAGTTTTCGCAGCATACTTGTCTTTGCCGTTGCTAGGATCCCAATCCACGTTCACATCTACTTGAGGCTTTTATAATTGCTGGTCCTTTAATCATCCTTTCAATGTCACTTATGAATCACAGTGTTTCAATACTAGAAGGTCATAGAGTTTTCTATTTAGAAACACAAAAAATGAGGCGCAAAAAAAACCCCAGACATAAAAACAATCATTCTTTCATAAGTTTATCGTCTCCCAATTGTACGGTGTGAATCATAAAGCAAATGTCGCAAACATATCTAAAGAACACATGCCAAATACAAGCATTTTGACATGGTGTAACCTCCATAGACTGACACGTGGTGGAAAGACATACTGGAGGGAATTTATCAAAACTAGAGCAGACAGAATCTGGAGCAGTTGCCTATAGTAACCAGCTTCCCTCTTCAGTTTGTTTAAAAATGAAAATGATAAGTTGATTGATTGTCCTGCACAGTTGCTCCAGATTTTGTCTGCTCCAGTTTTGCTAAATTCCCCTCACTGTATATGTATTTTTTTCCAACTGAAGTGGTGCAAATAGAAGAACCGCTCGTTCTAGCGGTTTCAGTGTGCGGTTTCGGATTCGGAGGCTCGTTGCCTCTGAATCTGAAACAACATAAACATTTGTTTCCTTTGACGAAACGAATGAAAACATTTTTCATTTTAATTTGTTTCGTCTGAAATTTTTGTTTTTATTTTGCACATGTCTTATAGCAATGCTTAAGTGGGCAATGTATATTTGTTTGATCTGGATTCATTATTGGAAAAAAGTTTGAGTGTTTAATACTTCTTAAAGCTAAACTGTGTAAATGAGCTAGTGCACTTTGCCCATTATCAATGCACTTTCTTCTGATATACTGAATAAGCCTGTTGGGACTGTTACGTGCAGCAAGCCAGAGCTTGATTAGTTGCTGCGTGTAACATCAGCATTTTCTTATGTTCAGTAAGATCTCATTCTGCCTCAGCTGATCATCTGCATTCTCCTCAATTCTCATTCCCCTGACAGCTTTGTCCACTGTCCGTAGGCAGCAGATGTACTAAGGATGAGGGTATTTATAATAACAAGAAGATTGGAAAACTAAGGTGACCCAGGGATGGTGTCTTTACAGATTAGATATACTCCCTAAAGGAATGATAGACACACATACAGAAAAAAAAAACAAGAATCAACATATTGATATTGTGAAGGATTAGAAGAAATGCATAAACATTACATTCCTAAACAAATAGATGAACACAAAGCACAATTTAAAAGGAAAACAAATCCATTTAGTTAGCATTAGTAGGGCTGATTCTACCAGATACAAAAGGTAAGAAATTTGTACCATGCTGATCCCTGGTTAGAGAAAAAAAATTTGATTTAAACACGTACAATGCAGTTTTGAGTCTCATTACATATAGATACATACATACATACATACATGCATACATATACATCTAACATAACAGAGAGAGAGACATACACATTGACAGAGGGGGCATGGTTTTCAGTAGGTAACCTTATGTCAGCTGCTTTCTGCTGGAATATAACATGGGTGCAAAAATTGAAAAAAGGGCCTCAGTCATGAAGGGGTTAATATCTGTGTCACTACTATATGGATATGCAACTGTAAGGAAGGGGGTGGGGGGCTTCAACTGCTGCAGCAGACAGTGCAATGATTATAAATATTACACCAAGGAAGCTACACGGTCTAAATCACATGCGCACAAGGCAGATTATGCCACCCGCACCCCCAGCAAAATGTTCATACAACTTATACCACTATTTGGAGCTAGTCATGTTGCATCATTTTTCTCCTCATGAATCTGCATGTGGTGCTTGTTGTGACCTTAGAGAATAATGGTCTTTCCATGTGTAACCCAATGCATGTGTACAGGATGTCAGGGTGGCAAGACCCGCTGCATGCAGACGACTTTAAAGCAAAGACTAGGCTTCAAAGGAGAAGGCTGGACAATCAAAATCATAATATCCAAACATAGGAAGTGTGGTGTTCTATGGGTATTTTACCTATGGGAGTGGCTGAAATATAGGGGTCTATTCACGAAGCAGCCGAAGGATCCAGCCGTAGCTTCGGCCGATCCTTCGGCTAGCTTCGGCCCCAGGACCCCTTCGGTTCAGTAGAACCGAAGGGCTGCTGTATGGGCTATTAACTATAGCCCGTACATCTCCCGAACTTAGCTGAGCGGCTCAGTGGAGCTGAAGGCATGTGCCTCGGCTCAGCTGAGCCGCGCTGAAAGCCAAAGCTGGCCGAGCAGCCGGCCATTGGCCGGCCGACAGCCTGCTTCTGGCAGATGATCTTACGGATGGCTCCGGTCACTTGCAGAGAGATCAGCGTCCCTGGTTACCAGCTAACCAGGGACACTGATCTCCAGACAGCAAACTCTCCTGGGCGCTCCGTGAGTCTCCCGCTCCCGGCCTCCCAGGAGAGAAAGACTGCTTTTTCTTTTTTTTTTCTTTATTCTGACATGGAGCCGTGTCAGAATATAAAAAAAAAACAAAAAAACTTTTTGCCCATTGGAATGCATTGCTAGATTCCTATTGGCTATTTCAATTTGCAAGAGCCAATAGTAAACTAGCATTGCACCCGCCCTTTGCTGCAGTTCTCCATCAGGTCCATCAGCAGAGGGCAGGTGCAATGCTAGTTTACTATTGGCTATTGCAAATT
>NW_017306320.1:993453-1005166 GCF_000935625.1 Nanorana parkeri | reverse complement strand
CTGAGTCGAACTCCTTCTGCACTTCGGGTCGGCCGAACATGCTGAGCATGTTCGGCCGACCCGAAGCCACATGACGCCAGCCTGAAGTAAATAGCCGAACAGCGTTCTGCTCACTTCGCTTTAGGTCGGTCATTCTCTCGGCTGCCTACGGCAGCTTAGTGAATAGACCCCATAGTTTCTGCATTTAAAGGTGTATCTATACCTTATTTTTTTTTCTAAATTGGGACCTCAAGTGTCAGTTGACTGACAAATCAATGGCCATTGTGAGATCTCACAAGTTAATCTGCTATTGCTTTTCCACAGTGGAGGATGTTCCCAGTAAAAATGTAAGCTAAGTGTAAAAATCTAAACAGCTCAAAACAATGGAAACCTGGTCCCAACCCAAAGACTGTCCACCAGTTCACTGATCCCACAAAAGGCAACCTTTGTCTATGCAGGGTTGAAACAACAACTACAAGTCCCATTGTGTCATGAGCATGCTGGGAACTATATTTCTCCCAAAGGGAAAGAGAATATGTCCTATGCAATTTTTTTTCCTATTCATTCTTTTCTTCTATTTGCAATGCTAAAATATTAGATCATATAAGAGCTAGGCTGCATATAATGAACACATCCGGTGCTAGTTTAAGTTCAATAGTAAACGCATTCCACAAAGGCAAGGTACATTGATTGTGCTTTTTCACTTCATATTTGATGTGTGTTCAAGCATCTCCTTTTGTACTCTCATCTTGTTGCCTTTTTACTTTATAAAAGTATATGTAGCAGTTATACAATGCATATATAATACATCAAGGACAGTGTCTGCTGGAGCTGTCCATGGTACAACAAAGTAATGTAATCAGTGCTGCTAAAATGGCATATGCAAATCTGGAATGTGATAATTATATCCCTATGTCTCTCGGCATGATCTTTACATGAGGTAAGAAGGCACATTAATCAAATTGTACAAAGCACCATGTGTGATAACCATGTTATCTAGCCTTCTATATACCCAGCAACCACTGAAGTAAATAATTTCACAGAGTTCTTTATCAGACAATGAAAAGCTGTGTTACTTTTAACTAAACATCACAGAGTGCACCAAAGAGACACTCGATTTTTGATCTCTTTTGCCCCAAAACATATTTGGAGGGAAGTCATAAAAAGTGTTCATCCCAACTGAAGCCAAATACAAACCCCAGACAAGTATACATTTAGGGCTACCCTAAGGGGTGATAAACTCAGCATTCAAAGTGCGCATTGTCGCTCATACATGTTTTCCTACTCTTTGTTGCTTTAATGCATCAGATGAAGCAGAAGAAGCACTGGTAAGTTCTGGCACTAGAGAGGATGGGAAGATGTCTTTTTGTCCATTCTACTAGATGAGCTGTCTTCCCGTCTTTGTCTTGCTTTGAAAATTAACTCAAGGAATTATCTTTTTTTTAAATTTACATTGGTCCAGCTTGCTTGTAACTAATTTCTCATATCTCAAATCTCAAAGGCCTCTGGGGATGCTAGAAATTAACTTCACAACTATCATTCCCTCCCCCCATACGTCACCTTTCATTCCCACATTCAATCACTGTCCAAATCTTGTCGCCTTCACCTCAGTAATATCACCAAAATATGCCCCTTCCTAACCAATGAACCATTACAGCTACTTATTCACTTACTTGTTATGTCTTGTCTCAACTATTGCAACTCCCTCCTCAGTGGCATACCTCTACACAGGCTATCCCCCTTAAGTCTATCATGAATGCTGCTGCTGGACTCATTCACCTTACCAACCACTCAGTGCCCACAACTCCTTCTGCCAATTCCTCCATTGGCTTCCCATTGTCCAAAGAAAAAAAATCAAAATATTAATAACCACTTACAAAACAACTCTGCCCCCTGTTACTTCATCAAACTTGTCTCAAAATGTCACCCAAACTGTCCTCTCTGCTCCTCCCAAAGCCTCCTGCTCTTTCACATCTTTATGAACTCCTCCCATGCTTGCCTCCATGACTTCTCCAAAGTCTCTCCCATCCTCTGGAAATCCCTACTCTAACTTTTCTGGCTATCTCCTACTCTGTCTGCCTTGAGGCGATCCCTGAAAACTCATCTGTTCAGTGAAGGTTATCCTTTCTCTACATAACTGAACTTTCTCAAACATCTAATCCCCACACAGCTATCAACGTTTGTATCACTTGCCACGCCCTGTTAGAGTGTACGTTTTCATGAGCTGGTCCAAAATAACCATATTGTCTTGAAATGTACTGTAACTGTACTGTCTTCATAATTTAAAGCACTTTACAAACTGTTGGAACTATATAAATCCTGTATAATAATAATATTATTAATAATAATAATAATAATAATAAAACCTGTGCTACATACAGTCAGCACTGGTCTCTTCTGGGAGCTGCTCAAGCGACTTGCTGTCTGTATACTGGGCAAAAGGAGTCTCTCGCTCAGCACCTCCACCATTTGAGAGAACTTTTTTTTCAATGAAATACAAGGTGATATTGATTGGATGAGGCAGAGAGGAGGGATGGATGACGTCATGCTCTCCAACTTGTGCAATCTTAGAATGCCTTGTATTGATTGAAAAAAATACAAGATGTTCTCTGAATGCAGGTGTTGAGAGAGAGTGACTTCCTGTGACTTCAATATAAAACACCAGAAGAGACTACTGCTAACTGTATGTAGCACAGGCTCGTACAGTGAATTTATGCATCCCCAGCTGTCCTCTGGATGTCAGACGTAGAGGATTAGATGTAACCAAACTGGACCAACATACGTTTAAAAAAAATAATTTCTTGATTTTAACTTTAAAGCTGAACTCCAAGCAGTTATACAATACAAAAATGAATGCACCTCTCCATTTATCAATACAATAATTCAGTGTAGGTACCTGAATTTGACCTGATAGTTGCCTCTTGCAGTCCACTGTACAGCACAGTTCCGAGTGAGAGCAGCTTGTATAGGTTTCTTCATCAAATGTATTTGTTAAGAGCCAGCAATTACTTTTCTTTATGTTTGTTTAACACAGTTCTGATTTTGTAAAGTTTGCATGAAACCTGTAGTTAGGAAGTATGGAAACCTGTTTTGAAAATTAATGTTCCCTGGCTGTCATGGTGATGCAATAGCTTCAGTACCTTTTAAGAATGTGAGTAGATGAGCAAAGCCAGCATACATTCAGGTGCATTTGGCTTGAATTTGAGATGTGTTTGAGATGGCTCTGAATCTGAGCTGCTTCTAACCACTTTTTTTTAGCATACTGTCTTATGGCCAGACACATCCAGGCAACAAGCATTTTCCAAAGGTGGTTTGTAATGGCAGCCTCCATACAATATTTCACTTACCACTTATTTCCTTTAAAAGCAGACTTCCAAATGGCCAAGCCTAGTCTAAATAGTAGATAATTATTTGTAAAGCAATCTAGTTCCACTTCAAATCAACCCAGCTTGTAATTATTTGTGAAGCAATCTGGCTCCACTTCAACTCAGCCTGTATTAAATGCCTGTGCTCCTTTAACTAATGGGGCAGCACTGTATAATATATTGTAAATGCTGGATAATTAGAATACCAGAATACGTTGAAATGGGCAGTAACCTAGAAACAAGCATAGATGTATTGGTTGAATGTATATTGTTTTCCTTAACCTTTTCTTAAATTAAACTGCGATTGGGCTTTTGCTGCATCTGAATTATGTTATAAATGTCCAAATCACCCTGAATGGGAGAATGTTATTTCAACTAATAAGAAAAATCCCCAGAACAAAAAAATCAGTGTAAGCACAATAGATGAGATATAGACGAATGAGTTTTGTGCAAGCAATACAACACCTATTTTAATGAAGCGTACAGGGAACGCAGACATGAGCTACAAATGAGGTGCTTGGAGCATTTTAGCTGAAAGGTATCTGTTCCGATGTAAAGAAAAAAAAGGACATTTGGGCTATATACAAAGACTACGGACATGCTGGGGACATGCTGCATGAGACTCAAGAGATTAATTACAAGTTACAAGAGACCGTTTGAGATTGCTGCCATTATATTCCCTTTACAAGTCAGTGCACCTTTAAAACACTGTTTAAAGATTACGGTAATCATATTTGATATTACTTTGAGAAAGATTAAGTATGAAAGGCCAGCAAAAAATATGTAAAAAGAGAATTAAAAGAATAGAAGCACAAAAAAAGTATGACAGTAGGAAATAAATAAACAAAATCATGTAAAAGTAGAAAATTAGTTTAATTAATATTGTCCTTCACTGACCCTGAGTAAGCACTTAAAGTGAAGCTAAACTAGGCAGTTAAACCTTAAAAATTCATTCAAGCCCCTTAGCTATGAACAAAAATATATCTTATTTGTGCATCACTCAAATCATCTCTGAATTGGTGCTGACACTGTCCTCCCTTCTGGAGGGTGGCTACCTGTGTTACCCATGGTCCCTATGTGTGTTGTAAAGTAGTCACCTCTCCAAGCTCGCTCCCGTGATGGACTACAGTCTCATGTTTAGTTTACTCATTTGCATTGAGATTGTAGCCCATCACAGGACCAATCTTGGAGTGATGGCTACTTTACAACACACACAGGGGCCAAGGGGAACAAAAGCGTCACTCTCCAGAAAGAAGGACAGTGTCAGCATGAATACAGACATGATTGGCGGATCTACAGGGTGAAACACACATACATTTTTGTTAATAGTTAGGGTACATGAATGCATGTTTAAGATTTATCTCCTGAGTTTAGTGTCACTTAAAGCAAAGAAAACACTGACTACCAGCTAATGGGGTCAGAGGGCCACAAAGTAAACAGCAAGAGGCTGCAGGTTCAACACCAGAGATGTACAATGTTATATCAATAGCAAGCTCTATTTGTGACTTTAGAAACACATCCAGCCTTTTTTTGAAGTAATCCACAGTTGGCAAGAGCCACCTCCTCTGGAAGTCAGATGCAGCTCTTACCATAAAGAAACCTTTCTGTATGCAGAAGTTAAACCTCCTTTCTTCCAAGCACAAATAGTGTGTTTAATGCCTACATACATACTGAAAGGTGTGCCTCTTTCTCATCTCAGAAAGTAGGCTGAGGTCCTCCATGACCCTTAATTATATTAACCTGTGCTGTAAAGTGCCCACTCTGCACACTCTGTACTCGACACATCTTTGCCCCCTGAGTTCACCAGTGAAATAAATGAACAATCAGATGGTGGGGATCTGACAGCTGAGCTTGAATTGGCTGAATGCAGCAGTGGAGAGGATGGCATAGGCCATTCATTGCCACACATCATCCCTTTGCAGAGGCAATTAACACACTGGACAGTAGACACAATAAATTGTGCCCAACATTAATATTGAGGGTTTGGTGAATTTATTCATTACGGCTAACATGGTGCCAAACGAGAAGACATTGATTTATCTTGTACAAGATAGGAGCTGCGAGTTTACACTGTCCTTATTTTAATGAATGGGTTGTTTTCAGCTAGCAATTTTCACTGTTTATTAAGTAAGGCTGTCGGGTGCAGAGCGGCACCAGACACATGCAACAAAATAAAACTGTCATTTTGCCTGCCATTTTCTAAGTACGGTACTAACTTCGATGTGCGGATATAACAAGCTGGTTTAGACTAACTGCAAAATATCAAATTAGTCCATTACCTGTGTAAAAATAAACACATATCTTTGCCAAAGAAAATTGATTTTAGTGGATAATTCTTATGCCATCTCTGACTTGGCGAGATAAAAGGATGAGAAGTTTTCACTAGAGAATAAGCCTAGTCATAGATGGGGAAATCGCTACCACAGAAAGGAGACATCTGTCTGTCATCTGTAGGACCAGAATAGCTGCTGGTCCTTGGTGTAACACATTTAAAGCTGAACTCCAGGCAAAAAAAAAGCTTTTTGTAAAATATACTCCTCAATAGCCACAAGGTATATTGCGCCAAGTGTCTTTGTAAACCCAAATATTACCTTGTGTAATGTGCTGCACATGTGCAGAGAGTAGAACCCAGCAGGCCCCACACATTACAGGCTGCCTGCAGAAAAATACAGGAGGGGGCAAAGACAAGACCAGTCACCCTGCACAAAGAGGGAGAGCAGTAGTGACTGGTCTGTATTACAGTAAGCTCATGCGCAAAATCAAAGTATAATGCTTGACTACTGTGCAGATCTGGAAGAAATACACAAAGCACACCAAGATTCAAGTATGAATACACATGCCTCTTGTTTTAAGATCATATTTACTCATCTCGGAGTTCAGCTTTAACATCCTTCTTCAGCTTTCTCACTGAAAAGGCAGAAGGATTTGCCAGGTCAGGTCACATGGTGAATTTCCAGTAAGCACTGGAGTGTTGATGTTGGATTGTGGCAGGATCAGGGACACATTTCCATGCACTAATGCATGTCATGAGAGGGCAGTCTATTCACCTTCAGTCCTTGTTCACGCAAAAGCACCGCAATGTACATATACCACAAATTTACTTGCATAAATGTAAATCCAGCCTCAGGCAGGCCACAACACACGGAAGTGACTGCCCTGTGTGGTGTGCTACATTATTTCATAGATTAAGGCTTGTTAAGGGCCCATTCTAAGTCAATAAGCAGCATGAACGCACATGGTAACATGCATGAAGGGGTATAGGAATTTAATTATTGTAGGAGGCTGAACAATATACAAAACCTACTCTTAACAGTCAATATATCTGATATCTCATATAGGACAATTAGCTGTCTGTGATAAGATAAGAAAGGAGAGTTTATCCTCTGCTCTCATACTGACAGTCATGTCAATAAAGTCATGGAAGAAGTTCACTTACTTGCATTGGGTCAGTATTCTTCTCTTAGAAGTCAGGTTTTGACAGTAATGCAGAAAGGGGGCAGCTTTAACTGGTGAAACGGCAAAGATATTGTCTTTGCTAGACTATTGCAACCAATGCACATGAAGGCAATAAATGTATGCCACCATACCAATATACATTATAAGGGTGAATGAAAAGCTCTGGGTCCTGGGAATACTACATTACAGAACTGAATTTGTTGTTGAAGTCACTTTGTCACAAAATCCTGGAACTGTCTGAGCAATCACAAGGCAGGTGGTTCCATCATTAGCTCGCTCCAACATCTGTTGTGAGAATTGATAGGTTGCTGGTGGTGATACGACACCCTTGTGTATAACACCTAGATCCCGGTCATTAGTCTATGAAGCGCCTATAATGCCAGTGAAGACTCTATGGCAAAACGCCAAGTCAGGTAATGGGACGGTTGTGTGACATTTTGTTGAAACAAAGAAACTGCCAAATCAGAACAACAAAATAAAATGAAAAAAATCTGAACCAGCTCATTTTCCAAACAGAAGGGAACTGGCTGCTTTTTAACGAGTGGCAAGTTCATTAACAGGGCCAATGTTGCATTAATAATGTCACTGCAGCAGCTTTTCCCTTTGCTGATACACTGCTCCATTAACCCCTTCCACTCACAATGCATAAGGCACTTCTGCCCCATTAACTTTTTCATACTTAAAGGACCCAAAGGAAATTATCTTGCACATATCTAAACAAAAATACATATTTATTTTTGACATTGTTGATTAAGCCCATCAGCTTGGTGTGTCGCTCAGCAAAAAAAAGTCATGTTTTAGGATAAAGTACTTGTTGCAATGGACAGTTTACTTGCTCCATTTGTAGACTAAAGGCTTGTGTAGACAGAAAACTCCCCACCCCATCTCTCTGCCGATATGTTTTTGTAATAGGAAAAAATGGGAAAAGGAAGAACATAGAGAAAGGTTTGCACAGAGATAATTGTGTGTTTGTTTTACCCACAGTCACTGGGCAGAAACAGATCAGAGAGAACATAGAAAGTACAGCATTGCCAGCTTTCTCCATCCCTCCTATGATGTCCATGACAAATGACCTCCGTTCTTGTATAAAGGAAAAAACTGATGTTCTCTATGCAGGTTCTATTTAAATACTAAATCTACCCAAAATAATCTCCACTATAAGTTGGCTCTGCAGTAGTCTGTGTATTCAAGCAGCCTGAAAATGCCAGTTATAGACTTATGCAGCTGAAGTTTTAATTTATTTCACATTAAGGAAGTTTAGACAGAGAAATGTGACAAAATACACTGGCTTAGTAACTGCTGAGGTCATGGGGCAAAGTCAAGAACCATGCTGGGGAGATGTTTCCACAGGATACTCCAAGACATATAGGAAGACACCATGTGATTCAATATTTTAGTAATTAAGTGATATTAAACATCGGTATCAGAAAGAGTTAGTATTCAAGTGGACTTTAACTTTAAAAGTGAAAGGGACATCTAGAAATGTTAATTGTGCCTAAGCAGTACCCTGAAAATTAACTTTTTTCCTTTAATTCCTCATGAAAACATTAAGTGCACTTCCTTTGCTTAGGCACTCCTGTACCTACAGCCCCATAGCTGTGTATCAGAGTGAGATATATGGCATGCTACCACTGAATGCTGGTCTCGATTCTAGAGATTTGATGATGCCACTACTGAGCTGCTTGCTGATGAGAAACCTGTACCTGAGAACCTGCAGTGCAAGCATCTCCTGCTCCTGTGTCATTCCTTCTCTGGATCTGAGCTTTCTGAACATTCCCTGTTTCTGTGGATGACAGTCATCAGATTATCAGTCATGAGGAGGCAGCTCTGATATAAAGAAGCAAAGCTCTGCTCTTCTACCAAGATGGCACCTTCACACAGAGACACAGTACAGAACAAGGCATGGTGTATCAGCAATGGGGTAAAAGTGGGTAGGGAACCCACAGGCAAAACTGGTGACTAGCCCTTTGCCTTCTGCCTGCCTATTTTAGGCACAGCATTTAGAGTTTAGATCCTCTCTTAATATCCTTCTTCCCTTTTTCTCTTATTTTTCCAAGGAGAAAAAAAGATGTAAAGATGGAATTATTTCATTGAGGGGTCTGGAGTAGATAGTCACCTTAATCCAATCACCTTTGTGCCATGTAAGATGTCAAGGCAGATGTTGATTGTCCAAGAACAAAATAGGAGGTATAAATGTTTGTAAGAGTAGGTACTTAAAGGCATTAGAACCAAGGAAACTATTTGGATGAGTGGTAAAACTTCTTCAACATTGCATATGTCCAATACAAGACATGGATAAATGAGAACGTTCACAAATACTTTGAAATGTTATCATCCAATGTATGCTATGCAACCCTATAGAACAGTATGGTTGGGTGGACCACAAGATAATCTGGATCACTTTATTAATCTCATATAGAGTTCTTATACATGTGCTAGTTCCTATACATGTGTTGCACCTGTGTACTTTGGTATTCAATTTGTTTTATTGCTCCCCATATACCACAATACGGCAGTGTGATATTATTCCCACTTCCAGTTCCTAGTAGGCAGATCAGTAAGATATGATTCAGTGCTAATATTACTGCATTGATACAAATCTAGCTCCTATGACAAAGCCCTGTTTCATCTGTCCTCATGCCCCAGGCAACAAAACTACTTTGCAAGGCCTACGAGGCAGGGATGTGCACCTGAAAGAATTCTGAGAAAGCAACACTTTTATAATCATCACATCTGAAGAATATTGCATTCCATTACATTAACTTCCTGATTCTATCTAAAAATACCATCAAGGGATTGCTAGTCTAATGAACTTCCTTCAGATAATCAACCACAAGGCAATTTTCCTACCGTGAAGCCCCTTGCAGAGCAAACAGATCAAACAGCTTTCCATTGACAGGCCCGTTTGATTCGGTCCTGTAAATCCTTGCCTTGTTGCATCCTGGGAATAGCAAGGCTGTCCCACAAAACATTTCCTAATGAAACTCTGCGCTGAAACACACAGCTCCTCTCACGACCGAGGTGTTAATCACTGCTATCTAACAGACTTACGGAGGCTATTGCTTCATTAACCCCTGCTCTGTGTACCTTAATGGCTCCCGTGGTGATCTGAATGTGGTGCAGCTGCCTCAGAGCGCTCTCTCGGTCCATGAAATATGAAGCTGCCAGCTGGTGTAGAGTGTCCAGCGTGGGGGACGAATTGTTCCCGCGCACTCCCGCGTCTCGCTTGAGTCTTCCCTTATCCACAAACATGGTGAGGGACTCTTCACCTAAAAACAAAAGTACATATGAATTAGAGACAATAACCTTATAACAAAGTACTTTCATGATACATACTGTCTTACAGCAGTGAACTTACATTTTTCTAGGCTGAACTGAAAAAATATCAACAGAAATCTGTTTGGTGGCTATTGGGAACTTCTCTATGTTTTAACATTCTTAATGGCCAGATCAATTTTTACTTTTCACTGCTACATCAGTTTAAATAATTAATAATGCGTGACAAGTGCTGGATGTGATTGAGGATTTGTTCTAGTCACAAATCAAGGCTCTAGGGTTCTGGGCTGCTTAACACCTGGAGGTACCTGGTAAGGTGCTGGTTCCTCAGGCTGGAAGCTTTGTAGAGGGAGCCTGGAGGGAAAGAGTCATGCACATTTCCCCCAAAAAGTGTTGACTGCATACTTTTTACCAATCAACAATAAGGTCTGGAGCAAAAATGTTCACATGTCTAAATCAAACAATCACTTTTTGTATATACTGTAAGATATCCATTTGAATTTCCGACATTTTTTGTGATAAATTAGGCTTTTGAACTGGAGTATAATTTTACGGTTTGGGGGCTTTTAAGCCACGATAAGAAAACATTTCAAAATACAATATTTTTTAAACTATCTACCAAATGAGTTTTAAAAACTGGCACTATTAAAATAAAATGATCTAATATTTATGCAGCAATTTATGCTCCTTACAAAAATGAAAATATATATAACACATATAATAATACATTTATACCATCCTTAATACACTTTATATTAATCTAATTGACAGTAATAAAAGTTTATAAAATGTTTGTGTGCACATAAATAGGTAAATGTACTTAACATCCATAATTTAAAAGGGTCCGTCTCCGCAAAAGTAATATTATTATAAGAGATGGGCCTGGTTTTCTGAAGAAGCCCCTCTCTGTTGGTGGTCCAATAGCGAGATCTCTGTTGCTGTCAACCTTTGTGTGTTCCAACACCTACTGTTGCATTCTCCATGATAGAAAAAAAAAATGCAGGAAGAGAACCCTCTCATAATGGCCACAGTAAGTGTGCAGACATATCACTCTATCACATATATACAAAACTGTCAGGTCTTTTAGCACACAATGATTTTGCGTGAACTGATGCTTTAAATATTGTCTGCATTGTAAATGATCTTTTATTTTTTTTAGATCTGTACCGTAGCTGTTAACAAAGTAGGTGAAGAAGCACGTGAGAGACATTTGTTAAAGGATAACTCCACCAAGCATGAAATGAAAGTGCTGAGGGAGGAATACACTCATCTCTATGGCATCTGTCTCTAGACCAAGAGCTGTAAAAACTTGACACCTGTTGCCAATAAATCCTAGTTCCTTTTAATTTTTTTTACTGGATTAGCCATCTTCTTTAAAAGTCTATTAGAGATGACTAGCCCCAACCCAAACAATGTGCCAATATCTAGGATTATGGCAATAGGTAGATTTGGTTACATTTTCACAGCTTAATAAGTCCAAAATTGGTTCCCTTGTATCTTTTCAAACATCCACATAGAGGCACCTCATGAAACACACAAACCTTTCCCACTCTCCTGTTTCTACTAGAGGTATTATGGTAAATAAAAATTAGAGATAATGTTACTACATGCAGAGATGTTTCCAATGTCAGACTGGG
>NW_017306320.1:980053-993422 GCF_000935625.1 Nanorana parkeri | reverse complement strand
TGTTCTCTGAGGCTAGTGTTTACAAATTTCCATCCCAGAGGAATTAATGGCCATGCCCATGTGTCCTGCCAGTTCGGATAAATTTGTTGTAAGAACAACAAAGTGGCAAAAAGCACTTAGGATCTTTAAATTTTGAGTGATGGCATTAAAGAGGACCAGTCACCAATCAGTAGTTGCGCTCCTAAATGTTTCTAATGATGCAACCTTACCACTCAGGGATTACCTGTTTTTATTGTTTACATGCATTCTCCCTTTCAGAGCACAAGAGGCTGGCTGTAAGGCCATAAACATCTTGCCTGAGTTCAGTGCTGATAATAGACACTCAAAAACTGTCATATAAGAAATGTATTAATATAATTGTATGAAAGGAAACCGATGGCTGTTTATTGACTGCTTTACCCCTCTCTAATAGCCTGTACAGAAGGTCAGTTGTTAGCACTGAGCTAGGGCAAGATATAGGTGATCTTCCATACAAGTCTTATAAACTGATACTAGGCGAGGATTCTGTTCTGATAGGTAGATAATACAACTATATAGCAGCACACAGCTCCCTGAGAGGTAAGACTGCATTATGCCAACAACTTAAAAGTGATTTAAATTTCCACTTCTGACTGGATGCCTTTAAGGAGTAAGTGCACTTTAGTCACTGGGATGAAATGCCAGCTTAAGCTATTGTGGTCTGTAATAAACAGGCTTTTTTTTTTTCTAAATAGCTGTAAGTAGGTAATGGGAATCATGAAAAGTAACTGAAAACTCTGCCTGCTCTAAGAAGAAAAAAGACCAAATATTAATATACAAAAGGATAAATTCACAAATCTTTACCATAATGAGTCGGATGTTTTTTAGTTAGATTTTTATTTATATTTAAGTATCATTATATTAGTGTGTTAGCTTGAATTAAGCCTAATATTTCAGGCCTACCTCATTATATTTTGCAGTCTTGGATATAATAAATAAAGAAAATATGGATAGAACCATTTAGATTATTTTTAATGTATTAAATATTATTTATGTAGTGATACTGCAAAATCTCAAGTAAATTAATTTTATTTTACCACAACTAATGGCTCACTGAGTTCACCCAAGCTCACATATTCTCACAAACAGATACATCAGCCCTGATTGCAGATTCATAATTTTCAGCTGTAAGTCTCGGCCTAAGTCTAGGCTTTCTGTAAGGTAAGCACGTATGTATTCTATCACATCACTTCATGACTTGATCCTATCGGTCTTGCCACACCACTCTAACACTGTATATTTGCTTCTTGAGATATTCAGATTAATTAAAGAAATATGTGCTGAAAGAAATATTGGTCTTGATGCTGCTGAAGTCCTGCTAAGAATACTAGTCACCTGGTTATCTGTGGCTTCAGTACGTTCTCAGTCACTGACCAGGAACAGGAAGACAGATTAGAAAGTCAGACAGAACTCCTGTTCTGCATTTGTGTTCAAGATGAGAACATTGGAAAGTATTAAAGCCTTTGGATTAGCATTACTAGTATTTTCGGAAGGAGAGGCAAGCAATAGAAGACTAAAACATCCTTTCAGTGGATATTTCCTGTAAGGTGACCCTGGCGACGTACTTCAGTTTGGCAGGCAAGCTAAGAGAATATGTACTTTGGGCCGATCACTGGTTATTTTGTTGACCTGTATATCACTACAGGAGACTTGAAAATGTTGTGTTGAACCTACCCTTTCTAATCAGCCGGCTGGGGATCCAGGACCAAGATGTGCTACTGCTGCACTAAAGGTTCAAAATCAGCTATGCAGTCTGGTAGTGGTGCCTGGATCACTGGACTAGCAGGACAGCATTTTTTTAATCCTTTGGCAGGTAGAAGAGTTCCCCATATATACATATACAACACTGCTTGTCTAAAGATTTAATGTTCTCATTTCTGGCTATGTAAAGTTTGACTGTCAATGCAATGTGCAGGCACATGGCAGCTGTGGTTTATCATCTATTTACACTTAAGGGACCAAGTAAACAGATATATTATTCATGAATGATTTGTATTTGGAAAAGTGGGTTGCAGGGAAGGAAAGAAGCATTGAGCTTTCATGTTTTTTTCTCCAACATCAGAGAGCACATCATTGCAGGCAGTATATAATGATGTCATCAGCTTGCCACAAAGCTGTCACTGGCTACGCTCAACACATGCAGCTATCTGAGCCCTATATGGAACCAAGTCAGTCATTGCAATCTTCACATGCACTGCAAAAATGAACAAAGGCTTCTGGTCATTACATAGTTACATAGTCCACCGCCCTGGAAGTTACAACTGGCCTGGGTAAACTTCAATTTTTTAACGCCACTTAGCTTCTTAAAGTGACACTAAACTTAGGTGTTAAATCTTACAAAAAATACATTCAAGTACTTTAACTATTAACAGAAATGTATCTTATTTGTGTATCACTCGGCCGTAGATCCTCATATCATCTATGAATTGGTGCTGACACTGTCCTTCCTTCTGGAGGGTGGCTACTTTTGTTCCCCATGGTCTCTGTGTGTGTTATAAAGTAGCCATGCTGCAAGCTCACTCTTGTGATGGACTACAATCTCAATACAAATTAGTAAACTAAACGTGAGATTGTAGTGCATCACGGGAGTGAGCTTGGAGTGGTGGCTACTTTACAACACACACACGGACCATGGGAAACAAAAGTAGCCACCCTCCAGAAGGAAGCACAGTGTCAGCACCAATTCAGAGATGATTTGAGGATCTATAGCCAAGTGACACACAAATAGTAGTAAGCACCTGATAGAAATTCTAGCTGTTCGGCCAAGCTGGCTCAGAGGATCAGATGAGAATATATTTTTTATTTTGCTCCCTAGACCAAAACGAGCTGCGCTGCAAGGGTTAATATTACTTTTCCCCAGAATTCTCCTTTAAGGACCTTTTGTTCAGTTTCTGAGCCAGGCGACAACTCATAGAACTGACCTAAAGAACCTATAGTAAGTAATGTTCAAAACAACGTGTAGCAGCCTACAGCAACAAACCCTCATCATTCTTACTGCTCTAAACAGATAGAAGAGAAAATCTGATTTTTGCATTCTTAGAGCTAACTGAGTAGTGAAGTGGTTAACCATGAGGGAGTGCTATTCAAAATCTTCCATGATTAAACTTAAGTGCAACTTATTTTACATAATATAATTATATTACAACATTTCCTGTGTGTTTTCCTTCCTCTCAGTTAATAGCTAATACACTTCCTCAACCTATTATCATGATTCTTCATTTTCATGTTTTCTAGCTCCATGCACTCTTTGAATTGTTTCCGTACATGAACTGTACAAATGCACACAGTCACTAACAGCCTTGTTTAGTAACAAATGCACATTCTTATATGCACATTGTTAACTGCAGTAACCCACCGTAAACAATTAAAATCCATTGTGTGCTAGTTTGACTCAAGTAAACTAAAGTCTGATTTGTTGCTATTAGTCATTACACCTTATGTGACCCTGACCAGGTTTAAAAGATAACAACAAAGTGCTGGAGTCTTCAGATGTATACCTGTGTCACTGTTGGATCCTGAATCCTTGAATCTGAAGATCAACTCAGGTACTTTGAGGTACCACAAGGTACCTTCACTTCAGCATTTATGTTACCTTAGAACACCATTTCTTAAATTATGGTTTGGGTCATGGATGTGTTTTTGATAGGTTTCCACATGACTGTGTAGTAAACGTAGCCGAGTCCGTGCAAGAGCAAAATCAGCATAGAGTAATATAGCATACTTTATTAATCTATATTTCAAAGTGTGTACTACTGGGATCTGAGACATAGCCTATAATAAATGTGTTCAATGTATTATGGAATGTTCATTTCTAAGGGATGAAAATGTTTTAAATCTTCCTGTCCATGATGCCACCACCCCTCTCAAAACCAGAAAAATAATGAAAATAATATGATTGACACCACAGACCTGCATGAATGACTGGAGCACGTATGAGGTTCAGGGATGGAGGGAATTACACAGGCAAGGTTTTCAGGTACAGAGACCCTGAGGCTACTTTAAGATATCAAAACGAAAATCTATTACATATTTTTTTCTTTCAGCTTTACTAAAGCTTACAGAAATAGAGAGGAGCACCCGTAATACGTTATATTGTAATTGTTAAATTGTCATTTATCTTTGTCATTACTTTGTCTAAAATTCTTTTCTTGAGTCCGTTTACTATAATGATTTTCCTATAGGAGTCCTTGGATTAAAACATTTAAGAACCCCTGCCTTAGAAAGGTTTTAGGCCAGATCAGATTTACAGTATTAGCACCTGGGAATTTAGAAGGTATAACCTGACCGTTATGGTGAGGTGAGCCAAAAGGAACAAAAAAGCCCCCACTGTACCATTGTGACGCACAGCACAGCCTTCTTAAAACAGAAGAACATGTCTCACTTCCATCACAAAACCCAAAAACAAGAGTTTACTCCTTATTTTACGATATTAGGCAGTGCAATGCAAATCGTTCCTTTCTGTCCCTTGTCTAACTGTAGATCCAAGACTACTGGATTATAACACGTGTACAATGCCTTCTAATATTATAGAACCATTTGTCTCAAACTGCATAGAGGAAGTGGGAAACAACACAAGTGACAGCACATGAGTACAATTGGGAGACAGTGACAAAACGTTATTACCCAAGAGCAGAAAGGTCCCTGCACTAAGACATTCATGACAGGATGAAAAGGTATTATTTTTATGAAAGCTGCCAATTTAAAAATATTAAAAATGACTTTTGAAATAAAATGCACATAGTACAACTTTTATGATATGTTTGTGAATGGGTTACCATACACTTAAAGCTTCATAGTTAATTATAGGAAATAGGATAAGTGTTAAGGTTAGGGAATAATAAGGCTCACTTTAGAGGCCATAATAAGTGTATGGGATCAGTGAAAGTATAGGTGGTATGAGTGCTTTTGTAGAAATTCTTATGTTTCTAAAGCTGAAAACCAGAACCCAATTTTTTTGTTCCAGCTCTTGGTGCCAAAAAATAACATCCTTCTTTTTCTGTTAGTTTACAAATATAATTAATTGCTTAAAGTGAGGTAGACTCAAGTCACACATTCGTTATTATCAGATATGTGCATTATATATATTTATTACTATTTAAAAATTGTTAAAAAAAGCCATAAAATACTTTGACATATGGTACATTTCATTCTAAAACATTTCACAAGAACCTCAAGCAGCTTACATCTCTAACTACCACTGATCAATGATTAATGCATATCCATAGAACATAACCTCTTTATATTTCGTATATCTGAACACCTTCATATAGAAAGAATTGAGAAAAAAAGGGTGGTTAAAGATCACTCTCTCTTTTTTTTAAATTCTTTCTCAATGTTCTATGGATTCATATTAATCATTGATCAGTGGTGGTTAGAGGTAAAGCTTCTCGAGGTTCTTGTGAAGTGTTTCTGAATTAATTTGCCATATGTCAAAGCATTTTATGGCTTTTTAACAATATTTAATTATATGTGATATTTTTATAGATACCTATGTCTGTTTTAGCACCATTTATGTTTTCAAATTTTCTACCCTTGGTTTAGTAAATTTGTTTTCTCCACAGGTTTGCTTTTAAAGAATCCCAACACATTGGTGTTCACCACCAGCTGAGGGGTGCACTGACCCACAAAGGGAATAAACAAAGAGGTTCACAATGGCTGCATGCATATACTGATGTAGTAATTGTGAGACTGGAGTTTAGATCACATCTGTTCAAAATCCAAAGACATATTGATCAGGTTCATATGTGTCCCATTTACAGCTTAGTTATCTACATCATAGGTCTAAAGCAATGCTGACACCTGTAAGGGTAGCTTTATTGCATATTATTGATTTTTCCACTTAAAAAGGGACTTTTTCTTTAGAAACATAGTGAGATAGGACACATGTTAAGTGGCTTAATACATAAGTCATTATGGAACTCCCTTACAAGATGCTTAGCAACAGAAACCGCACTCGTTTTAACCATATTAATCTTGAGCAGGATGCACAATAAACATATTGTATGCATTTCCTGGAAGACACTGTTGCCTCCAAGAAACTATACTCTATACCCTAACAATACCTACTATGTCTTAACAGCATGCCAAGTGCTCTGCATTTAGTAGTCTTACATTACTAATCTTTTCTTCTCTTTGCAATGATTTTCTCCTCCTACCCTTACTATAATTGCAAATCACTTGTTAATTTTAATTAATAATCTAAATAGTCATTAACAAATTGTTTTGCTTGAACTGAGCGCCAGCAAAGTCCAGTACAAGAAAAGCTAAGGGGACAGACTGTCTGAGTGTCACCTCTTCTGCTGCGGTAACATTTCTGACAAGTGTAGCGGATGTAATAGTGCTGATGAAATGTTATCCGCAGAGCTCCATACACATAATATGCAAACAGGCTCCAGCTCTCCACTGGAGGGAGGAAGGGAGGGAAAACAGCAGGTTAAGAAGGTGCAAGATATGAGAGGGATGGTGGGAAGGAGATGAATGACAGGAGGAAGGTGACAGGAAAACGTGTGGATGATAGCTGCAGAAAAAAAGGCAGCTATGGGCATAATAGGTTGAAATATTGCGGGCCTTCAAGTTGAGATTTAGGTTAAAGCTGAATTCCAGACAAATAGCTAAATACTAAGTTGAAATACATTTGTGAAAAGTGTTTTATCTGACAAAAGATTTTTATTTTTGTGTAGACAGCCCACACTTAACAAAGCCCTGCAAGACAGCACAGCCAGGCTGGTGGCCTGTCTCTGGTCATCTTTCTGCCCCCAGTATGTCTTGAAGAGGAAAGTAACAGTAGCACATTAAAGGAGAACTATGAGATGAGTGATTTCCACTCACCTCATAGTTCTAGCCGACCTCAGTAGATCGGGAGGTGAGCGAACACATACCAGGTTCGCTCACCTCTCGATCCTGTCACGGCTCTCTGCCGTGACAGGGGCTGGATTCCCCTCTCCCCGCTCCGATCTGCCAGCGTTGATTGGCGGAACGGACGGGGGAGGGGGCGGGTACAGCTGGCTCTACCTCTAGATAGGCAGAGCCAGCTGTCACTCATGCAGCTGGGCGGATCCCGTCATCTACGTCAGGATCCGCTCCGGCTGCGGCGTCTCAGTATACCGCGAGCTGTAGCTCGCGGTATACTGAGCTTAGGGTAACGGGAGGACGCTAGTTTGTGTCCTCCCGTTACCCTAAGGAGAACTATGGGGAAAAACACTGACCCCATAGTTCTCCTTTAATGAGGTTTACCTTTGCTCTCTCCTCCTGCAAGAATGTAATTTGATTGGCTCCTAGTGCTGCCTATCCCTCTCACAGTGTGCTGTGCAGGGGATTACAGGTGGCTAATTCCAAACTTTAACACACTAGTTGTGTTTAAAAATATATTTAATTACTTTTTAATGAACACTTAAATACTTTAATTGTAGTTCAGCTTTAAATAACACACTAACTTCTAAGAACCTCAATGGCAGGACTTTTCTGTAGTTGCTTGTGTCACTCACCCTAACCAGTGGGTAATTGCAAAGGTGTTACACATTTGCAGCTGAAAATATGACATTTCATGGCTTTTTATTGGCTATGATCACAAAACAAATCTTGCAATTGTTCTGGGAAGGTCTTCCCAACAAAATATACAGCATAGTAAGTCAATGTACTCTATATAATACTAGGGATGCACCGATACCATTTTTTTCCAGTCCGAACACAAGTACCGATACTTTTCCTCAAGTACACGCCAATACCAATTACTGATACTTTTTTTTTTAGTGTCATGTGTCAGCCAGAACCATCACCCGCCCCATAAACGTTTCTGAAGTTGTGTCCTCTTTGCTGATTCCAGCAATTAATCAAACACGTGTCACCATCATGACCTCCCGATGACACATCCCATCAGAGCCCCATAGAAGGATTTCTCCTCTAAGTATATCCTGCTGTGCTGCAGCCTGGCACAGAATCAGTTACTTTGATCTACTCATCTAGATTTTTCTAAGGTCCCTTCCCCGATATAAAGCCTCTTATAACCTTTCTGTTTTATGGGCTCTCACTCTCACATCACTTTCATCTTGCTATCCGACATTTTAACATCTGATCAGTGAATGATCCTGTTGAATGAGCAGCCCCCCCCCCCTCTCATTCTGTGGCCACAGGGTATCCGATGCAGATAAAGTGTTTATAGAAATCCACAGGTCGGTGCAGCAGATGTCACCCGGTGTGATGCAGCAAAGGAAAGTTCACTCCTTTAGGTAGATCACCCATCATGGTGGATCCCAAAGCAGAGATCGCTTTCCCTCTGTATCCCTATGAATAGAAGAGGAATCCCAGTCCTGCTCCTGACCCCATTACCATCTTTGGCTGGAGCGCGGGCTGGAGCTAGGCAGCCGGGGACCTCAGTCACCTGAATCACTTCCGGTATCGTTTTTTTTAGTATCGGGGCATTTTTCTGAGTACAAGTACTTGGGAAAATGCCTAGTATCAGCACCGATATTGATACCTGTATCGGTGCATCCCTATATAATACCCACCATCCAATAGAAACATATACGTTTTGAACTATCCTTTATAGGGTCTTATCTAAAACTCATATTTCATTTATGTTTGAATACTGGTCACATAAAGGATCCACTGGCTTCTTATATCCGTTAGGTAAGATCTCCCAACCAGACCTCTTGATTCCAAAGACCACTGGTAGCCTGCACCACCCACTGGCTTCTTATATCTATTAGGTACGATCTCCCTAATAGAGAACACAATTTTATGACCTTAGAGGTTCACTACTTTTCTATAATGTGAAACAATTTTCTATCTGTAAAATATGTGCTGTGTGTTCCTTATGTTCTCAGTTGTTTATGTAGTTGATGTAGTGCATCAGGTCTCCCCAGTCCCAAACATATCTGCTTCTTGCTGTCTCTCACCTAAGCAGCCCTAAGCTCCCTTGAGTCTGTCTGCACTGGATTTCCATAAAAAGTACCTGTTATGGGGTTGACAACTGTCTATTTTTATAAGGGCCAGATCATCTGCCTAGGGTCCATGGGCATCAAAGGTTCAGTTTTCGTAACTGTCATCATGTTTCCCTGAGTCTCAGAACTTCTTGCCCTAATAAATAGTGACAACAACATTTTCTAGGCACTGACCCAGGACCATAGAGGGGTAAAAAGCAGGAGGACAATGCTGGAGGAGGGAGCTAAGAAGTAGAGAGTTTATGTTTTCTTCACATTCCAGTAACAATACAGAGCTGGCAGGCAGGAAGATACTGTAAGAGGAGGAGGTTGCACATCCAATTTGCACATGCAGTAAGCAGAGCACCAGGAGCAAGCCCAGGGAGGCTTTTACGATCTCTGTGCTACTACCTGAATCAACTTCACTAGTGCATGCAAGATACCTATAATATTACTTTTTGTTTTTTTTAAAGGATTAGGGTTCATCATTTGCCCATGCAGGACAAAGTAGCATGTTCATATTAACAGTGGCCCCACATGCCGCACTCGTTCAAATTTCTTTCACTCCACTGCTGCTCAGTTTGATCATAAAGAGTGATTTAAAATGCTTGATACCAGCATCCCATGTGATAAATATGGTAGTTGGTATTTGGCTGCTTAGGTACATAGTGCTGTCACATAAGGGTGGGGCGAGAGTCTTTGAGAAGTCTCAACTTGGAACATAGGCTACTCTATCTTTATTTCCGGTGGCTGAGAATAATGTCAGAAAAGGGAAAGGAAGGTAAGTATTGTATGTGAAGCTGGTAGGGTTAGCATTACAGTGAATCGGTTGCTTTGCCTACATGACTAAAATCTTCCTACCACATAAAAACTGAACAAAAGTATATGTGCTTAAGGATATCAATCATTTAAAATATGCAAGAAAGGAGCAGCACATGTCTAATTATATAGTATTTTTTTTTAAATCTGAACTCCGGGCTGACTAAAAATAAAAAAAATAAAACAAAAGTTAATGCAGGTATGTGTGTTAGTTAAGTCATTACATGTACTGTATAGTTAAAAGCAACTAATGTAAGTACCTACATTTTACTGGCCTTATACAATGCCCTGCACTGTGGAGGTCAGAATGCAAGAAAGAAAAGCAGAACAAGGAGCAAACAGGTTGGCAGGTAAAACAACTCCCATATATGTACTGTATTTCATCTCGGTTTTTTTTTTTGCTGTCTGCCTGGAGTTTACCTTTAAAGTGACATTAAAGCTTCATGCTTTTTTTTTAAATCTTTATGAATATAAGGCCTATACCTCAAGAAATTGTTGAGTGTTTTTTATTATAAATGTTTAATTCCTCGTTTTCTAGTGGCTCCCTGCAGCACTCTCCCCCTACCACCTGCACGGGTGCCTCCATCAGCTAAGCTAAGCTATGGAGGCACCTGTACATACAGGTTCCAAGTCGTGCCCACAAGTGGCTGCGTGTATCCATAGACACACACAGCACTGCAGCAGGCCACGCCCCTCCATGCAGCAAGGACAAGCGACACTCACAGGTAAGTGTTGGGGTGTGGCAGGGGGCTCAAAAAAGTACTGGGTATTTTTGACCTTAATGCAGAGAATGCATTAAGGTAAACAACGCCCAGCATGTGACTGAATGGGGGTGATTTACTAACCTAAACACACGCACGCACTAGGTGCGTGTGAGTTTTACACAGCAAAACGTATTTATCAACCAAAAAGTCTTTAAAAGCATATTTCCACTAATGCCATATATGGAAAAATCATGCACATGATGCATATATAATGCTGCTTCACAGTTTAGACAAAAATGGTTAGCTCATGCATTTACATTCCTGCATTCATCAACGCAAGCAACACAATGTAGAGCTAATTTACACAACATCACCTTGGAATTCATGCAGGGCTTTGCACAACACACCTGCTGGGTGTGTACACACTACAAAGGTGTTTAGATTCCACCCATAGATCATGCTGGGAGGAACACACTACAGAGGTGTATACTTGTTTGTGGCGTGTTTATAAGGTTAGTAAATCAACCCCAATAGGTCATTGCAAATTATTATAGCTACTTCTTTGACTTATGTACCAGCTGTAGATAATTCAGCATTATTTCTTTGATTTGTTATACTGTATACAGTGTAGATTTCTGGTATGCTTATTGGGCTCATCAAAACAGAAAAAACAAACTATACTCAGCTGTATTCAAAATTAGCAGCCAGAGGCTGAATGGAACCCTCAAAAACGTAGTGTCCCATATGAAGGATTATTGTTCCATTAGTTGAAATATGGTTTGCATTAGGTCTTGATGAATCACTACAGAATCTCATGTATGTTGGGGGAACTCCTGTTCATGATGCCCAAAGTAGATATGGCACCCAGCTGGGAAACATTGCAGGAATGCAGATCTTGCATAAGCAGGCTGTTTTCCCACTGGATGCAGGAGCAGGAGGCAGTTTAAAGTAGACATAAATCACAAATGGATGACATTTGGTTTGCCAGGTCACTTGTGTATCAAACAATTTCCATGATTTCTATTGCTACAATTCAGTTTTTACCTTGCTTTATGCATCTCTGTGATTTCCTACAGCTTTTTCAGTCACTTCCTGTCTACATGCACTGGCTTCAGTGACAGCTGCATGCTATTACTCAGAGCCAACTACCTGATAGTGACAATAGCAGAACCTTCCTGCACTATTTGCATCAGCAAGTATCACATACCTGGTGGAGGACCGATTAGCTGAGGAGGCCTCCCTTGTGGCTCTTGTCTCACACCCCTGGGTGTGGGGACAGGGAGCGAGTAGAAAGAGAGGAGCACAGGTGACAAGGTTTTCAGGCACTGTGCCTAGTAGAAGTCCAGAAACTGGGTCACTGGGAGGATGAGCAGGCTGGTGTTCAGCTGAGAGGTCAGTGTGGTTTGCAACAGGAACTTGGAGCTCAGTCAAACAAGCCAGGGGTCAATGCCAAATGGTCAGCATGGTACCAAGGCAGAAGACAGAAGCGAATCCAGGAAACAAGCAGAGGTCAGGGCAGGCAGCAATCAGGGGTAGTCAAGGAAATCCAGGTCAAAGCAACAGGAGATCAAACTGACAGGAAAACACAGGAACACAAGCTGAAAGACTGTCCAGCACTGATACATTGAGCAAGCCAGTTTAAATAGGGCCATATTAGGGAGAGACGTGTCACTTCTTGTGAGCCACGTTCGTACATCCATTCCGTTGCATGTGCATGTGCACTAGGGCATGTTTTCTGGCAACCTGGAAAACTGGGACCTGCGCAGTAGTGTGCAAACTCCTGATTGTAGCCTTACAGCAAGACTGCTTGTAGCCTCCAGTAGGACTGTCACATGCAGTGGTGGTGGTGGTGGTGGTGGTGGTGATATAGAAACATCATTGGACACATGGTGGTGATATAGAAACATCATTGGACACATGGTGGTGATATAGAAACATCATTTTGGAGACAGCTGTCACCTGTGCTTAAATATGAGCTTTCATGGCAGGATCTCCAGATATTATTTCAATAAAAGCTGAATATTTAAAAAGTCTGAAAACAATTTATTGAATTACAATAACAATTTAAAGGTTATATGAGATTTTAGTGATTTGGAGATGTAGTGTGTGTTAGGTATATCTAACGGTCATGAAGGCAAGGTAGGACACTTGTCCCATGACACCTCTAGAAATAGCTGCTTGAGACTTTTCACCTTGCCTTATGGAAGGAATGGCCTTTCACTCATAAGGGGCAATGTAAGAATGTGTGGAAAAAAGCTTAGAGAGATATATCAAGTGGTGTTTTCAGTGAAGACGTTGTCCTTTACACTTTCCTCACAGATGAGCCAGCACAAGCATTAAAAATGAATGAGGCCCCATACATTTCCATAGAACATCAAGGCTACTCCTTAATCCTTGTTAATCCCAAAGTGCTGCAGAATGAAGTTATCCTACTCAATTTGACACCCTGTTTCACATGAATTTCACATGCTTGTCTTAGAGTATTTGGATACATTATACTATAAATGGCATTGGGTCCTATTTGCATACTTTAGTATTTTTTAAATGTTTTATTTGCCCTACATCTTGCTTTTATTCCTCCACTGTTTTATTCTACTCTCCATTATCCTCTTCCTGCTCTTCTGCAGTCAAGCCCGCTTCCTGGTATGAGTCAGTCTGACTGGAAAGTGCAAACATTTACATGCACTTTGGGAGGACGAACACGCATGCAAGTATAGAATCTAGAGCAATGATGGGAAACCAATGAGACTTTCTAACATGCATGCAAATCACCTTAAAAAGACAGGATGTTATAGGTCTAAATTTACTAGGAAAATACAAGAGTTACCACCCAGCGAGTATGTTACCAGCCAGGCCAGTACATTAAGAGGAACATGCTTCAGCAAAATTGAATGCCCCTCACCCCCCCCC
>NW_017306320.1:965928-980019 GCF_000935625.1 Nanorana parkeri | reverse complement strand
GTATTGCTAATTTTTAAAGCAGACATTTTTTTTCCAGTTTTGGATAGAGTATAGAAAGGTTAAAACCTTTGATGCTGTGTTCTGTTGAAAAGATTTCTCTTCACTCCCTTCCTAAAGCTACAGCGGCAAATGGGGGCTTGTTTTAAAGTGCTTTACTCCTTGTTCTGAATATGTAAATAGTTAAGTGTGCATGATCTGGGCACAGGTTCACTTAAAGGGCAGACCTTTTACTGAGAAGTTTGTTAGGCCTGGCCCTCCCACCAATCTCCAGCCACTAGCCTGCCCCTCTACTTGTGTCCACAGATGGCCACTGGGATCTTTGAAGCTTTCAAGTGGTGGGTCACATGATTGAGTGCAATCAATGGTGTGCTGCTGAATGAGCCCTTCTTCTTAGTGCTGCTCCGATGCTGTGGCCTATCAACGCAATTGCCACCAAACTAGTGGAGCTGGAGCATTCCCTGCCTGTTCTACTCACCACATACTTCTTCCTGCCTGCAGGCTCAATCACGCTAGATTATGTATAAAAGCTCATGAAATACGTAGTTGAGTTGGGTATTCTGTACCTTTATGCTCTGCAAACTCTCTGCTCAGTTGTGGTCTGAACGGGGCACATAGAAAACAATTATTTTCTTTGGGTCCTTGCAGCGAACTGCATTGGTTCAGGTACAGAAAAACACAGGTCTCTGCACACAGTATGAACGAGCCCTAAGACCCCATTCAGACCTAGGTGACAACATTTTCACGCATATTATAGCACGTCTTTAATTATTATTAAAAAAATTCTAAAAATAATAATAATAATCAAAACTTGCTGCTGTGGAAGAATCACACAGCAAAAATTTAAAAAGTGTGTCAGTCATTTAGGAACAGAAACTAAAAACTAGCTCAGTCATGAAGGGGTTAAAGATTTTGCATGCTTTTGCATGTGTCTGATGTGCCGACATTAAGTTGCGCTCTTCAGCTGGCAGATTGTGAGACATTAATGAAACGGACAAATGCACGCAAAAACGCTTGTGCTGCACATTTCCAGGTATTTCCATTAAAGTCTATGGGTCCAAACGTGTAGAAATCTGCAAGAAAGTAGCTCATGTACTTTTTGCAGCGAGAGGCGTTTTTCTGCAGGTGACAAAATGCTCTGGCGTGAAAAGGGACATAGAAAACAATGCAATGCCTTGTGTTGAGTGTTTTGTAGCTCCAAGATTTGAGCTATAAATGTCTAGGTATGCACGGGGACTACATATCACCTATTTGCATGACTGTCAACGTTGTTAGGTCATGCACTGGTGTCTTTATGTTGTCTGTTCTGCACTTGCTGTATCACATGGTTTAGCCTGATGAAAGGGATCTTGTGTAACCCGAAACATCGCTATAATGCGATCACATGCACATGCATGAATAAAAGACGTATTCTTCAGTATCTTTGGAGAGCTGGGGTCCTACATTTGTATGTTCTTCTACGACGTTATCCACGGGTCACCAGTGCACCCACTACTTTCCATGGACTAGACGGTCAGGAGTGCGATGGGTTTCTGGACTTTTGTCTCACATATCTATTACCTTACCCTTACAGGAATTGGTCTTGCCGTGTTCATTTTTAGACCATACTATACAGAGCATTGCAGGCTTGTAGCAGCAGACAAGAGTTTTCCCCCCTAACTCACTATGGTAAAGTCTAATATCATTAACGAAAAAGACAGGCTTTGTGCTACATTATTTAGATTGATACACAAATAGGCTGTTCTGCTAGAACCTTGTATGTACTCTGAGTGTCAAACAAGAGTAGTGTGTTCAAATCACAGCAAGGAGAGAAAACAATTGTATTGTCTGCCACCGTTTGCAGCTAAATCACAGAATAATAATAATAATAATAAAAAAGTCCATAACTGGAAAAAAACAGCCACTTCCACAATGGATGGTATTACAGAAAAGTTTGCAACCCTATCAGGTATATTTACTCCATTTGGAATCATATTCATTAACATACCTTAAGAGGCATAAATAGCCCATACTAGGCTTTGAGGAGTAATTGTAATGCACATTTATTGAAGATTTGCTGCGGTAATGGTGCAGATTTGCATCTGTCACCTCATTTCTATATTATCCTTTAGGGTTGCCAACTGTCCCTTATTAGCTTTAAAGTCTTGTTTTTCATACCTCCATTATTCTCAGCCTGCAGTCCCAAAATAATAATTATAAAAATGGTGGTCACATGCCTGTCTCCCCCTCCGATCCTTCGGACTAGAAAGACATGAACAGTAAAGCTGCACAGACGCTAGAAGAGTGACATATTTTTACTTGTTGCTGCAGAAAACCACATACAGTACAGGGAAATTAACTCGCAAAGGGTAATAGATTCCTTCACAAAGCAAAGCCAAATAGGGCTTCTTTGGTGTAGTAAAATCACAGAATCTTGCAGTGGAAGTGAATTCTAATAGATCAAGCCACATATCTTGATTATAGGGTTTAAATTGCAGAATGCAACAGAGGTGTTATTAACAGGCACCAATTTAATAACATGGCTGCAGTTATTATCCCATGACAAAAGTCACAGGATATGACCCAAAGAGCTTCAGGTATCAATCACTTTGTTAATGGCTTGGGGAACACACAAGCTGTCTCTGGCATTTTAGAACACTTGGCATCATTGGATCCATTGTAACAGATTGAAAAGTTTGCTTTGGTCTTCAGACTTCGGTGCTGCCCAAGCATACACATTGACTGTAACGCAGTTAATAACTGATACATCATGTTCTCCATCAATAGGCAAAGCAGTCAATAACACCGTAAGGGTATTACATCTCTTGAGGTCACACATAGTTCCGAAAAGAAGGAAAATATTTTTTATTAACATTTACAGGGTTATTCACAAAAGGGGGAAGAGGCAGGAGAAGTGAACAATCTAGGACAACATAACTGATATGGAAACATTCTCCAATTCATCTCACTTTCCAGTTCAGCTATGTCGGCCTAGATTGTTCACTTCTCCTGCCTTCTCCAAACTCTTCACCCTTTTGTGAATGACCCTGTTAGTAACAACTGCAGCTTTCAGTATTTTACCCATGAAGAAAGTTCCAGAAAGGGTTTTGTGAAGTACTCAGCTGCAAAGTTATGTAAGGAAGTGAAGACTTTATGAATTATAGAATAGTCTGCAGCCTTACTTAAACAACATTTTTACATTGGCCAAGGCCAGCAGAAAAGTAGCAAAAAGGCTGCAAACAACCCAAAAAAAAATCTGCACAAAATTTGAATATGCTTGCTATAAAGGCTTACAGATATTTATTGTACCTGTACTTCAGTAACACATATAATGAGGTGAAAGAGGAGATTAAGGTCAAGTCTGCCTTTCTTAAAGGAAAACTCCATCTTTTATTAAAAAAAAAAAAATGCACACATTTTTTTTTGCAATAGAACCAGTAAAGCATTGTGACTGCAATCAGTAGATCACATGTGCAATGCTCTGGCTGCTGCAAACTCTTATTTTATTTATCATTGGTATTTATAGTGCCAACAATTTACGCAGCACATTAAATTCACATCAGTCCCTGCCCTCAAGGAGATTACAATCTAAGGTCCCTATCTCCCATGCATTCCTACAGGGCCAATTTACTTTTCAGCGTGTCTTTGGAGTGTGGGAGAAAACCCACACAAGCACAGGGAGAACATGAAAACTCTTTGCAGAGAATGTCCAGAATAGGTTTTGAACCAGGAACCCCCCAGCACTGCAAGGCAGAAGTGCTAACCACTATGCAACTGTACTGACTTTTCCTGATTTTCCATTCATCCATGTATGTACCTCAGTACTGACATTCAGTTATAGGGACAGGAGGAAGAATGAATGGACCATAAGAGCAGTGATGTCATTGCACTTCACAAAGGGTTTGGGATCTAACCGCGTTTCATGTTATACCCTTAATATGGCTGGAACATGAACATTCATTTTGCAGAGAGCGGGAAAGAGTTAAACCCATAGTTACATAGTTAGGTTGAAAAAGTCCATCAAGTTCAACCTTTAGAGAGAAGAGAAAATAAAAGAAATAAAAAAGAGAAGAAAAAACTAAAACAGAACACTATGCCCATAGTTACCCACAGGTGATCCAGATGAGGGCAAAAAAAACCCTACAAAGCATGTTTCAATTTGCTCCAACAGGGGAAAACAATTCCTTCCTGATCCCATAAGGCAATCACATATATATTCCCTGGATCAACAATCTCTGGTGTTTATTTTACTCATGCTAGTTTATTTTTTGCTATCAAGTGTCCTGTTGGGGAGATTTCCTTTCACTTCCTGTCCTGGAGATGCAACAGGAAATAGGAAGAAATCTTTCCAAAGTGAACAAAAATCTTATCTTAGAGACAGTGCCGATACTGCCACTAGGCAAACTAGGCAGCCACCTAGGGCGCACTGCTGCCTAGGGTGCAGCCTCGACCCCTCCCCCCCCCCCCCCACGGTGCCCCCAGTCTATTTCAAACTGAAACTTTCTTTCTCATGTTCGCTCCTCTGCTCAGTGGGTGGGGTTTCAATAGCCAGTCCGCTATTTCAAATTAAAATAGCCAACAGCAGTGTGGCTATTGCTCCCGGCTGCGGAGAATGGAGCCACGTGGGGGTAATTGGGGGGTTGCGCTGTAGGAAGGGGGCTGGGGGGTGCAAGTAGCTGGTCTGTCCTAGGGCGCAAAATAGTCAAGCACCGGCCCTGCTTAGAGATTTGTCACAGGGACAAGTCTCCCCAGATTTGGCGTCACATCTTGTACTGGTGATAAATGTAAAATGTTGGATTTCCCATCATTACCGTCTCGGTCACCAGGACATATATAATGGATAAACCTTCCCAGAAGGGACCCAGACAGCAATAAAACCTGACAGAGGCTCTAATCCTTTCACACTCTATCCAAAACTAAAACAAAAGTTTTTATTTGTTTTCTACAATAACGAATGACCATAATTAATTGCAGACCGACTGTCCCTTCTTATACATTAAGCAAATTATTTACCTCAAAATCCCATAGAGACTTAAAACTTCAACTTTCGCAGGTGTTATCTTCTTGTGTTGCAAAGCATTTTTCCCATTTCTGCTTCTGGCCTATTTCAGCAATAAATGGTTCATTAATTATATGTAATTTTTTTTAATGTGTTTATGTATTTTAAAAGAAAATGTAAGTAAAAAATAGAATTAGTTCCCTTTATCATGGCACCAACAATATGTTTCTGGCAACAAGGGTGGTTACAAAGCTATTTACAAAGAAAAAAAAGCTGTTTTTTTAAAGTGCAGCTGAAGCCAAAACTTTTTTACTTAGTTTTGGATAGAGTGGAATGGGATTAGAACACCTGTCAGGTTTTCATTGCTGTCTGTGTCCCCGTTAGGGATAATCACGCTCCCTATTTTTCCTGGTGACCGTTATCACTTGTGAAAGTAAAAAGAAAATCCCAAATCTCCCCAAAATCAGAACAGGAATAGATGGGAAATCTTCCAATGGGGACCCTAGTTCTGGTGACCCTTCTGACCACCAGGGATTTTTTTTTTTTTTTACATTTACGCTACTTTTTTCATTATGTAGTAAAAAAAATAACACCCCTTCCCCCGTGGTGATTATATACCTCCAAAAGAAAGCTCCATCTGTCCCCAAAAAATGTTAACATAAATTGCAAGCCGATAGTCCGGTCATGCTGACTGATGACAGTGAGAGAGGAAAGGGGTGACACAGTAGCAGTGGAAGAGC
Source organism: Nanorana parkeri (assembly GCF_000935625.1). Classification (NCBI taxonomy): domain Eukaryota; kingdom Metazoa; phylum Chordata; class Amphibia; order Anura; family Dicroglossidae; genus Nanorana; species Nanorana parkeri. Next base: position 974,304 of record NW_017306320.1, on the reverse strand, counting down.
CAGATGGGGGGGCTTATTTTCTGGCAGTAAAACAGTAGAAAGGCATCATGGCACACTCACAAACCAGCATGTAAAACAACTTGTCTCACCACTAAGGATAATAACAGAGGTTTGGATACACGTCTTCTGCAGAGGATGTGAAAGTGCGTGGCAGTGCGGCTTTCACATCCCCAGTGCGTTTGTCGTTTGTTTTGCTTGACCGATTTGGTGCAGCGACGCATGGGGTTTCTCAGCTGCCATTGGGATGTGCGGGATCCCTTGTGTGTTTCTGTGCTTTTAAGGAGGTTGGGCTTCCTCCTGACAAACCTGCACCCAATTTGAAATCTTCTGCCCCCATGTGCTCCAAGATGGAGACTCTCATAGTTTAGAGTTAGGACCGCACTATAAGAGGTGCCTTGGCGCGGCAGTGCGGCTTTCACATCCTCTGCAGAAGACATGTATCCAACCCTCTGTTATTATCCTTAGTGGTGAGACAAGTTGTTTTACATGCTGGTTTGTGAGTGTGCCATGATGCCTTTCTACTGTTTTACTGTTCAAAGCCCATTTCGTGTGCACCTTACTGTATAACTGGTGACAAATTGTTGAGTGCAATTCGGGGACTGAGAGAAGATCAAAGGGAGACCGTATACTGATCTCCCTTTGATCTTCTGACACAGAGCCATGCCGGCAGTGACAGCGGCGGCTAATACAAGGGATCGGGCGTCTCTAGAGATTCCCGATCGCTTGAATGTAAAGCTCGCCGGGATTTTTCAAGCCCTGCCTCTGATCCTCGCACACGGCCGAGACATACAGCTGTCAAGCCTTCACAGAGTTAACTGCGGTTCAGTGTAAAAAACCGGCATATTACTTGTAGTGTACCGGTTTTTTACACTGAACCGCAGTTAACTCTGTGACAGCTTGACAGCTGTATGTCCCGGCCGTGTGCGGGGATGTACTCCAGGTACGGTACCGCGGTGGGAGCGTCTCTATCTCGGGGGAGGTAATTGCCCCGTTGCCCCCCCCCCTGGATCCGCCACTGATGCAGGCCCGTAGAGGGATACTGTATGGATGCAGACATGTAAGTAAAAGGGCTTATGTTTCGGTGGAGAATTTGTTAAAAGAACTTTTGTCACAGAATATAACACAACACAAAACAATGTTTGTTACTGTCATGCAGAACCACATTGACAGTAATAATAATATTATTGTATCCTGACACAAGGCAGTCTGCTGCAAAATAGAAGTTCTGCCCAGCATGAGAACAGATACGGATTTAAAAGGAAGAGCAGCAAAGAGAAGGGAACCAACCATGGATTACAGTAAGGCACACATTACACTATTGTTTTATGTTAAAAAATCTGAGGGTTTAATGTCACTTTAACTGAAAAAATAATTTGGTTGCCATGGGCAACTGTTCCAAACCCTGTATGCTCCAGTTTTTATGAATCCCCCAAAATGCCTAAGAGAGGCACTGTAAGTTAGCCTAGGTTAACACCTGGGCGCTCATAATATGTTTTTGACCGTGCGTTTGTAGCGCTTTTTCCTGTTCACAAAAAGCGCGTTTACGAAATCTATATAAAGGAGTCCAATGGATATGCGCTGTAATCTGCCCCGAAAGAAGCTCATGTACTTGATCATGAGAAGGGCGTATTTCAGCTCGACAAAACCCGCAGAAATACGCCCAGATGGGAACCATGCCGTTAGCAATTAATAGGATTTCACTTGTTGAGCGTTTTTCAGCACTTCGATCAGCGCTGAAAAACGCCCAGGTGTGAACCAGGCCTTAGAGACAACACTGACTGTCTCTCTTTCTCACCTTGTGCATGTCTCTTTTCCTTTCATTTCAGCTCATTAAAACTACAAAACCCTTTTTCTGTCACTTTCCCAATACTATATATCCTGACACTCTGTGCAACAAGAGTAAAGGAGAAGGTAGGTTAGCTGCAGGGCTGGTGCTGCCACTAGGCAAACTAGGCAGCCGCCTAGGGTGTACTGTTACCTAGGGCGCACTGCTACCTAGGGCACAGCCTTGACCATTCGCCCCCCACGGTGCCCCCAGTCTATTTCAAACTGAAACTTTCTTTCTCATGTTCGCTCCTCTGCTCAGTGGGTGGGGTTTCAATAGCCAGTCCGCTATTTCAAATTAAAATAGCCAACAGCAGTGTGGCTATTGCTCCCGGCTGCGGAGAATGGAGCCACGTGGGGGTAATTGGGGGGTTGCGCTGTAGGAAGGGGGCTGGGGGGTGCAAGTAGCTGGTCTCGCCTAGGGCGCAAAATAGTCAAGCACCGGCCCTGCTTAGAGATTTGTCACAGGGACAAGTCTCCCCAGATTTGGCGTCACATCTTGTACTGGTGATAAATGTAAAATGTTGGATTTCCCATCATTACCGTCTCGGTCACCAGGACATATATAATGGATAAACCTTCCCAGAAGGGACCCAGACAGCAATAAAACCTGACAGAGGCTCTAATCCTTTCACACTCTATCCAAAACTAAAACAAAAGTTTTTATTTGTTTTCTACAATAACGAATGACCATAATTAATTGCAGACCGACTGTCCCTTCTTATACATTAAGCAAATTATTTACCTCAAAATCCCATAGAGACTTAAAACTTCAACTTTCGCAGGTGTTATCTTCTTGTGTTGCAAAGCATTTTTCCCATTTCTGCTTCTGGCCTATTTCAGCAATAAATGGTTCATTAATTATATGTAATTTTTTTTAATGTGTTTATGTATTTTAAAAGAAAATGTAAGTAAAAAATAGAATTAGTTCCCTTTATCATGGCACCAACAATATGTTTCTGGCAACAAGGGTGGTTACAAAGCTATTTACAAAGAAAAAAAAGCTGTTTTTTTAAAGTGCAGCTGAAGCCAAAACTTTTTTACTTAGTTTTGGATAGAGTGGAATGGGATTAGAACACCTGTCAGGTTTTCATTGCTGTCTGTGTCCCCGTTAGGGATAATCACGCTCCCTATTTTTCCTGGTGACCGTTATCACTTGTGAAAGTAAAAAGAAAATCCCAAATCTCCCCAAAATCAGAACAGGAATAGATGGGAAATCTTCCAATGGGGACCCTAGTTCTGGTGACCCTTCTGACCACCAGGGATTTCTCTCTCTCTATGGAGGGATTTTTTCTCACTTGCTGTTGTGACTATTGGAGAGAAAGTGAAGGGAAATCTCCCCAATAGGACACAGATGGCAAAAAAAAGCTGATAGTTCTTACAGCCCTCCCTTAAGCTATCCAAAAACTAGAAAAAAAGTTTTACTTTAATCTTATGTTTGTGTTTTCAAAACACTAGAAAAAAATAACAAAATGAAAACAAAATGAATATTCATGGTACACAAAGTTTGTAAAAAAAATGTTTTTAAATGGCTACAGTACAGAGAAGGGAACGGGGAAGTTAATTAATTTTCATCTGTTTGTATAGGAAAACATTTAATAATAAAAAAAAGAAAACCTTTTTTTTTTTTACTCTGCTGGCTTTTGCAGCTGAAGTTACAGAGCAGAACACAGGCCAAGCCTGCGATATTTATGCAATGCTGCAACTAATTACAATGTAACCAAATAATGACATTGTTTCTAATTTACGATCACTGTAGCAAGCATTTACAGAGATCATTAAAGGAGAACTATGAGGTGAGTGATTTTCACTCATCCTCATAGTTCGAGCCGACGTGTGACAATGAGACTGTCACGTTGGCTCAATAGATCGGGAAGTGAGCGAACACATACCGTCGCTCGCTCACGTCTCGATCATGTCCCTGCAGAGAGCAGGGGCCCCCCCCCCCGCTCCGATCCTCCAGCGCTGACTGGAGGAACGCATGGGGGAGGGGGCGGTACAGCTGGCTCTGCCTCTGGATAGGCAGAGCCAGCTGTCAATCACGCAGCTGGGTGGATCTCGACAGTAATGTCGGGATTCGTCCCGGCTGCGGCGGTCTCAGTATACCGCCAGCTGTATACTGAGCTTTGGGTCACGGGAGGATGCTACTTTATGTCCTCCCATGACCCTTAGGAGAACTATGGGGAAAAGCACTGACCCCATAGTTCTCCTTTAAAGCCTAGCAACTTCTGCACATAACCTCAGATGACAATTTGACGTCGGACGGTAGTGTTAATGGGAGCACATTAAAAAAGCCTAAGGCCCCTTCACACATTTTTTTTTTTTTTAGTGTCTTGCATTAATGCGCATTAGGTTGCACGCTAGACATGTGCGCAACAAAAACAAATTGTTTCCAGTTGAAACAAATGAAAACGAAAATTTTGATGTCGTTTCGGATTCGAGGCAACGAGCCTCAGAATCCGAAACTGCACACTGAAACTGCAGTACAAGTGGCGGCCATATCGGCCACAGGCATGTTATGCGCCATTTTGGAATAGATCTTGGTATACACCAAGATGACGGCACCAGTAAGTTCGAGCGCTGCCATCTTGGTTTATACCTAGATCCACTCCAAAATGCATGCTGTGCATGCTATGGCCACCGCTCGTTCAGCATGTGACGTCACCGTCATGTGCCGTCATACGCTCTGCCTCCAAGATGGCGGTGGGCATGCGCAGAACACGTCATTGGCCGATCTGGTCACCGCTCGTTCAGCCTGTGACGTCACTGTCATGTGACGTCATGTGACGTCATGTGCGCCGCCTCCATTTTGGCCGCCGGTGTGTTCTGAGGACGAATTTATGTATGTCCAAATATTGTTTTAGTATATTAAGGCATATATTCAATTTGTTCATTCGGATTCGGACAAACTGCCGAATCAACTGATTTTCGTTGATTTGCAGGTTTGTCCAAATCCGAATGCACATGTCTATTGCACGCCTTTTTTTTCCAGGGCAGGTCACTCAACGCACAGTAGTATATTAATACACATTGCAGTGCGCTTCAATACAGGTGCTTTGCCATAGTGCATTGTGGTGCCATTACAAATGGAGTGCAAGACGCTTTGTGCATATGCATTACCATAATGTATATGCACAAAGAAGCCCTAATGGCCTATTTGTAGTCCGGCAAGTCTGCTTAGGGTGTCCTTGATTCACAAGGAGTACACGGAGCTCCCGGGATTTGTACATCTCTGTTTTGATGTACGATTTTGTTTTTATAAATATAAATAAAGGGATGCACAGATACCAGTTTTGCGAGTACGAGTACTGGTACTTGCCGAGTACTTACAAGTACGAGTACTGATACATTTTTGTTTATTGTCATGTGACAGTTTTTGTAAAACAATACTGACTAATGATTTCAGAACAGTGGTGGAGCACCAGAGCCAGGTCCCAGCTGCAACCGCTGCAACCCTGGTAGTTCTCATGAAAATGCCAAGTATCGGCACTGGTACTCGAAAAGTATCTGTGCATCCCTAGTATCTAGTTTATCATAACCTCTGGAGTTACACTTCAAGGAAGAATAAATTATGTTCTTTCTTTTAACAAACATTCTAGATCATTTTGTTAGCATTGTTTTTAAAGGACATCTATAGGATTTTTATACATATTTCACAGCTAAAAATATATTCTTTTTTTCTTATTTTAAACAAATAAATATGAAATACTACATCTGAATAATTTCCAAAAAAATAGCCGCACGAAGACCAACATAAGTGAAATTCAAAGCTTTTATTGAAGTGAATCAAAAAACGAAATCCAGAATACGATATGCAACATGTATACTACCATGAGTCTCTCCCAAGAGAGAGAGAGACTCTTGGTAGTGTACATGTTGCATATCGTATTTTGGATTTCATTTAGGATTTTGTTTTTGAATTTTGTTTTTGGATTTACTTTAATAAAAGCTTTGGATTTTACTTACGTCAGTCTTTATGTAGCTGATTTTTTTGGAGATTGACTTGAGAGGTAAGAAGCACACTGAAGCCTGCACCCAGCATATATATTAACTGCAGCCGAAGATAGAACTGGAGCTGTGAGTTCCCAGAGTACTTTGACATTTCTACACCTGAATAGTTCAGATTTTCTATCTGCAGCCAGTAGAAAGAGCACTATATCACAGCAGGAAACAATGCAGCTGTGGTAAAATCAGAAAGCCCACTCAGTTTACCTTATCAGTTCTCTATAATCCACTCAAGCCACTGCACACATAAAACTCTTCACAGATTAACTTCGAGTGAACTTTCTAAATCCTGTATACGGTAACCTATTCTGTCTCTGTGCTTGCTGTATCAACACTCACATTTAAACCAGATTCACACCTTTGCGTCTTGTTAACAAGCAGCAAAATGTGTGTTTTATGACACGTTTTCATAACACACGGTAACACAAGATGCAGCTTGGATCGCTGCAGGGCCAATTTATTTTGAACAGACAATGGAGCTCTGTTTTAGTGAACCACCTGCGCATGGTGGCCTGGAAAAAAAATTATTTTGCAAGAAATGTAAAAGGTCCATTGTGGTGCAGTGACAACCTATGCAAAATGAATGTGACTTGCCACAACACACATTAAAGTGCAACACATCACATGGTAATGGTAACACACTGTAAAGGTCTAAATCTGCCTTAACAGAAGAACTCCAGGCAAAAGTGTTCTTAACCCTTGCAGTGGGGCTACTCCCCCACTGCAAGGGTTGAGTGCTCGTCTTTGTGTAGGTGCTGAAAAAAACAAAAGTTATACTCACCCGTAGCGCCAAGCTGGCTGCCTGCTTCTCCGGTCACTGAAGCCTCTCTCTTCCTTTGCTGCAGCATTTGAATGTTTCACAGTGTCCTCACATCTATACACTGTGGATAGAAGGTAATGATTTACAGGACCTGAGACCACCGCAGTGGAGGGGGACAGAGGTTTCAGGGACCTAAGAGCAAGCAGGGTTTTTTTTAGCACCTTGACAAACACAGCTACCCCACACTGCAATGGTTAGGTACTTGTTTTTGTCTAGAAAAGTTTGTCAGGAAAAAATTCTACCTGGAGTTCTGCTTTAAACTTCCAAAGGTAGGTCTGATTCTGAATTGGGCAATGAGATATGTCTTAAGCTGGGTACACAGGGAGCGAATTTGGACTGATTTAGCAGGCTGGGTGGGCCTATCCTCCCGACAGAAGTCGATTACTGGATTTACTTTTCTCAAAGGGACATCAGTCAAAGAGCTGCAAGCACTCTTTGGGTATTCTGACAGCTGCAAGTGCCACTGTCAGAATACAATGTACACAGTGGAAGATTCGCTCATCCACACTGACAGCGTTGGTAGAAGAATCTGTTAATTTGTTTCCATTTAGACTATGACTGTGTGTACCCAGCTTTAGTAAATACTTTTTTTGTTGTTGTTTACTTTAGGCTGTAAGAAACTTCTTAGTACTGTTTTTTTTTTTTTTTTGGGGGGGGGGGGGGGGGGGGGGGGTTGTGGGTGTATTAGGGAATGTATTTCTTGCTAAACAAGCAGAGGTTCTCAGAACCCCAGATTACCAAATAACTGGGGATTGGTTGACTACTGCATTACAACAGTGTTTGGATGAAAAAAAAAATTAAGTACGGAGCAAAAGGGCTGACCTCCCTCTATGCATCTCTAGGTTACATTTCAGTTTTGACTGGAATGTACCTTAAAATGAGAAGACCTTCTATAAAATAGTACAGATGATATTTGCTGGATAGCATTAGCAGTTCATCAACCACAGTTACTTTCTGCCTGGAGAAGCTCTTCAAAATATTTGTACAAATTACTTTTATCACTCTGAATAAATATATTCTAGTTGTTAACATCATTTCTGAAAAAAATAAAATAAAGAAAGGGAGGAATAATAAGATCTGCCAGGGTTGCATGACAAACACAGAGAGCAACAACAAACACTTTATTGAACTAAAAGGAAATGATGCTGCTATGCAAAGATTACAAATGACAAACACAGGGGGATCCATTTGTCAAGGCTGCGAAAGCATGTTAATTCTCATTGCAGCTGCATGGAAATATTTGTAACATTTTACCATATTCGTCAAAGCTCTCATGAGAAGCTTGTGAACGTTTGTCTGAAAATCAATGTGCAAAATAATCAGAGTTCATAGCAGATCAATTTTATATTCCTGCTTATGTACGTATCCTATCAGCCTGAAGTGAAGGCAATCTACCTGCAGTAATAGTGTAAGGAGGACCTCCTCTCAAATTCTACCAGGCTGATTTGAATGTGTTATACAGGCACAAGCTGTACAATTATAGCTATTGATAATGATTAAAAGTACACTCCAGACAAAACTAAAACAGAGATGCATGCAGCTTACCCTTTTTTATCCAGTCTTCCCCACTCCCATTAATTGTTAATCGGAGAACCCTTATTCTTCTTGCAGGACAGGAATTCACAAGCATACCCACTGCAGCCTTCTTGAGGTTTCTCAAACACAGAAACTAGATGTAAAATTTACCTAGCTAGAAAGGTTAAAAGATAGGTTCAAATAATATAAAC
>NW_017306320.1:954856-965902 GCF_000935625.1 Nanorana parkeri | reverse complement strand
AATCATCACTGGCTGCACCTGCCGCCCTGCTGACTTTAAATGGGCCATACACAGAGAGTCTTGGTATAAGGCTCCAGTCAAGTACAAGTCTCTTCTACCCAAATCTACCCTCCACTGATCCTTTCCAGTCCAATGAACTCGAGAGGCGTTTCCAGTGTAACTGTAAGCACAGCAGAGCTGGGAGGTTGCAGCAACCTATGCCTATGGCCTTACCTTTAAACTGGCTCTGCAGCAATACAAAACAGCTTAAGTTGACTGTACATTACACCTTTTCCTGTTAGTCAAGCCTGACCCCACCTCATCAGCGGAACTGTAAGCACGGCACAGATGGGAGGTTGCAGCAACCTATGCAATGGCCTTACCTTAAACACTGGCTCTGAAGCAATACATGACTACTGCACATGACTAATAAGCCCCCCCCGAGCCCTCCATTAGAATGTACATCATTTCTGCAAAAAAATCTTTTAATCACTGGCTGCATCTGCCCTGCTGACTTTAACAGGGCCATACACAGAGAACCTTGGTATAAGGCTCCAGTCAAGTACAAGTCTCTTCTGCCCAAATGTACCCTCCACTGAACCTGCATTGGGTGCTGGAATTAGTCCTTTCCAGTCCAATGAACTCCAGCGGAGTTAATTATCATGGCAGTTTACTTCTGCTTATGTTTTTTTTATATGCTCTGTTTAAATTGCCCAGGTTTGTGGCAGGTTTGCTTTATAGGGTATCTTCTAATGGCAATCTACAAGATTCCCCTTAATATAAACTTGCAGCACAGTTGTAGAATTTTCTAGAATTTGCAACTGTCAACAGACTGGGCAGATACAGGTGAGAAAATGTATTTGTGTATGCGCATAATTATACTAATTTTTTTCCAACATGACTTTGATGTATCAACCACTACTATAGATTACCATAACATAAACGGAAGAGGAAAAATGAAAAACAAATTATTCCCTGGATTATACTGAGTGTGAATCTATGCTTGCAAGTATACATTAGAATGTAATTGAATGCACAAAAACATGTCAAACATTGCCAGTTTTATGAAAGCATTGGTCTTGGGTCAACTGATCTTTCAGTTGTGTGTGGTTATTTGCTGGCTGAATCACACACTAGTGTTTTATCTTTTGTGGACTTCTCCAAATGCAATATCTCCACCAGAATTTCTAGTTCTACCCAATTACCCTGGCCATTACTATACGGGGCACATTGAGTGCTCCAGTATTCACAAGAATGGCCAGAAACACTGCATGACTCAGGGGAGCCCTGGAAGTGGAGCCGTGTGGTGAATCAGGTCCTTGTATGCGTGTCCTCCAGGGTCTCACCTTGTGTACACTGAAAATGTACAAACATCATTATATACCCACTGCCTCCATTGAATTATTGCTCTTACTGCGACATTCATCAGAACAATCAGAACATGTGATCTTACCATTATTGAGACAACTAATTTTGTTCAAAAAACCCTAAAAAAATAATCCAGGCCTACTACTTCAATGGAATTCCAGAATCCCACCTGAAAATCCCATTCACAGTTAAAATCTCTTTTATTCAGATAAGAAACGTGAAAAACTTTCCATCCTACTCTGTTAATTTTCCTAGTCAGTACGTTCGAAAATGAACATCAATTAGACCCCACTTACCATTAGAAAATCGAACATTCAGAAAATAAAAATTTCTGAACCGAATTCAACTGGTGTATGGCCAGCTATACTCTTTGGAGTGAGATTTGGTGTTGCCACTACTACTGTGCTGCCTAATATTCCCCATGCCGGACAGAAGCAGTACCTGAGGACATGCAGTACAAGGATCTCACTGGTTCTGTTTATTCCATTCTGTAGATCTGTACTTTCTCTGCTTCTCCTGTTGCTTCTTAATTATTCTCCAACCAATCATCAGATCACCAGTGATCAGTCATCCAAACAGAGGCACAGTGCAGGACAAGGTATGGTACATTGTCAATGGGGAAAAGATTAGTTGCCGGCTGGTAACCTGTCCTTTTTTCTCAGATTGCTTCCAACCCCCAAGGGTCCTCTTTAATAGCTAATGTTGTTATTATTATTATTATTATTATTATTATTTAATATTATTGCCCTTGTCATTGTTATACAATTGTCACGACTGCTTTAGTGGCGATTGGGGTTCACAACTGCGGAGTGTAGCACGCGTTTGGTGGTTGGAGACGGCTTCTCAGGTTCGAGTCCCAGGCGTCCCTCCCAATCTTAAACGGGGAGTTTGGGACTCTAGCATCACAGCCGTATGTAACCAAAAAGAAATGCAGAGCTATTGCGTCATAGCCTAATATCAATAAATGAGATTGGATGATACGTTTTGTAGTAATACAGGTAGTAATCTGATAATAAACCACTGATATGCCAGGGAGTTCCCCTTTAAGGACAGTTCAGGTAATCAATACAGTCTCTGGTTTTAGGTTTCCCCTGAGGGATACTTGCGTTTGGGAGCTTCTGGTCTGTAACCAAGCAGCAGGTCCTTGTGATGGTCTAGGAGGAGTCCTTCCCAGGCAGGGTAGATTGAGGCAGAGATGGTCCAGGGGGAGTCCTTCCCAGGCAGGGTAGATAGAGGCAGAGGTGCAGATTGTAGGGTTCAGCGTCAATGAGGCAGCAGGCGTTCTGACTTCAATAGTTGAACGCCATACTGCCTCAGCTGGGGCTTTAAATAGCCCAGGAGTGAGGGAGGAGTCGATTGCCGTGACGACCGGCTTCCGCGTTCCACCGTGGAACGCAGGCCGCTCGCACCGCAATCCGGAAGTCGAGCGGCTTCCGCGTTCCACCGTGGAACGCAATTTGGCCGTCCCTGCATGTGGGGAGACCCGAGCGGTCTGAACCCTCGGGACTCGTTACAACAATAGGGTTACTGGTTGTTATCTAGTAAATGATTGGGCTAAACTGTGTGGATGGAGGAATCTACCACTGAGCTAAGCTTTAGTATCTTGCTAGTCGGCCCATGTGCTGTCAAAATACCTAAACATTGTGAACCAAGTGACACTGTGCTAAAATAATTTAAAATAAAAAACTCCTTTTTTATTGCAGAGAAACTCCTTTTATATTGCATGAAACATGCTGCTCTGCAAGTTGTGATGTTTGTAGGTGGTCGGAGCATATGAACATCACAACTTGCATAGCAGCATGTTTCAGCTGAGTGTGTTTCATTAAGCGCAATGTTTTCATTGATTTTGTAAGTGCAATACAACCTTTTTACTAATAAATGTTTTATACTGCACAATGGAGAGCACTTTTTTATCTCCCTGAGTTTAGCGTAGATGGAGGAATCTGTTGCACTTTTTTCATCTGACCATAGAAACTCTGCAGATAATCTATAGGTGTATGGCCAGCTTAAAGATGGCCATGCACCTTATAATTATCTGCAGATTTTCTGTGGTCAGATGGAAAAGGTGCAACAGATTCCTCCATCTACACTTAACTGTGTGGATGGAGTAATCTCCACCTGGGCCAATCTGTTGCACTTTTTCCATCTGACCACAGAAAATCTGCAGATAATTGTAAGGTGTATGGGCACCTTTAGACAATCCTGTTCATTTAGTTTAGTTTCATTAACTGCTAATGAAAGCTGACAGCACAGTACAGACAGGGTTAATTATTTGAAACAAAACTCCCTCCAAACCTCCAAACAGTGAAAACTAAGCAGGTTTTTTAGTCCTGGAGTGAGCTCAAACAACATCTTAAAAAGATGTAAGCTGCAACTTTTTTTTTTTTTAAGTTATGCAATGTGAATGAAAACGTATCAAATAAAAAAAATAGGTGTTATCCCAATTTGGCTGCAAAAGTGGAAATACACTTTAAGGTAAGATTCATGGAGCATCGGGAACAGCAGGAGTCTGTCAATGATCTGAAACCAGCCAAGTAGAAAAAAACTGCACTACGCTGTCTAATAAAAAGTAACAACCTAATTAGATTGTTTTCTGCTGGATTTGGAAACGCATATTAGAAATCATTTCTAGAGTTTGGTTAGCTTTTAAAATATTATTTTGCCATTTAAAGGGCAAATTTTCTTCACACTGCACAAACCTATCATCTTAAATTAGATAATAAACTATCACAATTATTAAATATACTGCAAGCAAAAGTTTGTATTTACAGAGGGCAGCAAGAATCAGATTTCCAGTTAAAATTGGCGAGCCTCTATAAATCAATGAAAGTGAACTGGTCTGTCCATCCCACCACTTTATATTGACTCCTTCTACAGAGTCAGCTAGGATAACAGGGGACTCTTTTGGGAGGAAGTGAGAGAGTCTGACTCAGGAAGGCATGGTACCCATATAGGACAAAGCTTTATGTGTATATCTAACAAAATGTAACATTTTGTGTTAGGTGGATACCAGCAGCTTAAATGACCTCTCCACTTCCTATCCTAAGGTGGCAATCCTCACTCACTGTACTACATCTATGGATGAGCAGAATTGGCACCCTAGGACAGGAAATGTATTAGAACTACAGAACACTACCCCTTCTCCTCATCTCCATAACAAAGTAGCGAGGTGTTCTGTATTTCACAGAGGTTAAATGGCCAGGACTGATAAAGCTGCCTGAGACAACACTGTAGAATGCACAGGTTAGAAGCCCCCTTAACTTTTGACAGGATCACAATGTATACATAGCTCTTTTCAGAGTTAGGAAAACACAATTGTCAACAGACCAAAAGAGTGTGAATAAGAGAAGTTCATTGTTGAGGTTTAGATACAATTAAATATCCATCTTGTTATATCTGTTCAACAAGTGCAAAAAATATCTGTTGATCCTGCCAGAAATCCATTGAGCTGTCAATTTCCTGTGCACTCTGCAAAGTTATCACAAGCAGTTATCAGCCCTGACCAGTTTACGTTTGTGAATTATAGAACAATAATAAACAATAATATGTTACAAATAATAAATAATACTTTGTTATAGAGATGAGAAGAGGGGAGAGTGTTATGTAGTCCTAATATAACTCTTATCCTAGGGTGAGAACGCTGTTTCTCCAGTGATACAGTATGGTGAGTGAGCGTTGTGACCTTAGGATAAAAAGTGTTACTGGCAGGATCACCAGGTAAAATTAAATGAAAAAACAAAAACAAAACAAAACAGCCATCACATCTAGGGACTGGTAAGCTGCAAAAATTAGTTTTTTAAGGTTTCGGTACACTTCATTATACAGTTTATGACGGGCTGGCCTACTCCTCCTTTTGGTTTAATTATATTTAGTACATCTATAGGCAGTCTTGAAAAAAAAATGGACAGTTTTCTGTCATTACAAAAAAACGTTGTTGTCCACAATGAAAAAGAAAATAGAGGTGCTGGCAAAAGCAACCAATCAAAGGGGTCTATTCATAAAGCGGCAGCCGAGTGAATGACCGATCAGAAGTGAAGTGAGCCGAACACCGTTCGGCTATTCACTTCAGGCTGGTACGGCTGATTTCAGCCGTATATCGGCTAAAATCAGCCGTACATCGGCTTGCTTCGTGTGGCTTCGGATCAGCCGAACATGCTCAGCATGTTCGGCTGACCCGAAGTGCAGAAGGAGTTCGACTCAGCCGATCCAACATCTGGATCGGCTGAGCCGAACCTCCGGCAGGCTTCACACTGCTGTTCGGGCTATTCTGAAAGATCCCGAACAGCAGTGAGAGAATAGCCGAATGCCGCCGAGCGGCATTTGGCTCGGCAGTTCTGCTCGGTCCCTCAGAGGCACCGAGCAGAACAGAAAAAGAGTGAAAAAATTAGAAAAAAGTAAATAGAAAACGATTGTGCAGAGCTAGCAGTGACAGCTAGCTCCGCCCAATAGTTTCCTATTGTCCGGTGGCTCTGCTGCTGTAAAAAAGTTAAAAAAATTTAAAAACTCTCCCTGGCGCCTCGGGAGCCCCCCGCTCCCGGCCGCCAAGGAGAGAAACACAGCTGTGTCTTTTTTTCTTCATTCTGGCACGAGCGATGTCAGAATAGAGAAAAAAAAAATTCCCATTCAAAAGCATTGAGAGTTTACTATTGGCTATTTCAATTTGCAATAGCCAATAGTAAACTAGCATTGTTCCCGCCCTCTGCTGGTGGACCTGGTGGGGAACTGCAAAAGAGGGCGGGTACAATGCTAGTTTACTATTGGCTATTGCAATAGAAATAGCCAATAGTAATGTCCCAATGCTTTTGAATGGGACTTTTTTTTTTTTTTTCTATTCTGACATCGCTCCGTGTCAGAATAAAGAAAAAAGACACAGCAGGGTTTTTCTCCTTGGCGGCCGGGAGCAGGAGACTCCCGGGGCGCCAGGGAGAGTCAGATGCTTGGAGATCAGTGTCCCTGGTTAGCAACCAGGGACGCTGATCTCTCTGAAAGTGGCCGGAGCCAGCCGTAAGATCACGGCTGGCTCCGCCCAGCTGTCAGAAGCAGGCTGTCGGCCGGCCAATGGCCGGCCGCTCGGCCAGCTTCGTCTTTCAGCACGGCTCAGCGCTCGACTGAGCCGCTCGGCCGTGATCGGGAGCTGTACGGGCTATTGTGAATAGCCCGTACAGCACCCCCTCGGTTCTCCTGAACCGAAGGGGTCCTGGTGCCGAAGCTAGCCGAACGATCGGCCGAAGCTACGGCCAGATCCTTCGGCAGCTTTGTGAATAGACCCCAAAGTCTAGCTGCCATTCATATCTCAATAACAGGCTAGAAAATGAGAAGTACATTCAACTGGTTGCTACTGGCAAAAGCCACTTGCTTTCTCTTGGATATACAGTATGTATATGTGTGCATGTGTGTGTGTATATATATATATATATATATATATATTCCTTTATTGTTACATATTGAATATTTTCTGCCTTTTTAGCTTTTAAGTTCTGCTGACTACTCATCCGTGACTACAATAAACGTTTCTCTGACACTGTCTACAACCCAGGCAATTTTGTCAATTTGTACCATTTTATCTTGTCCTATTATCTTTATTATTCTCCATTTTAACCTCCATCATGGTAGAATTGAGACCGCTCTCTTGGATTCCTGTGAAGAAAATCCATCTATCTCTCCTGACTATGTACTAAAGCAGTGAGTTATTTGGAAAACATCTCTGCTTCTAGTCTCTCTTGCTGTACTAATTTTTTTCAGAGCAGCAAACAAAAGCATAAGGACTCATGTACATGGGCCCATTTAGGGGCGTACAACAAAAATGTTCTGTGGCTAGGACTACACATCTGGTGCGTACAGCCAACCACAGACATCAGCAGTTGCATTTGAAGAATATGTCCATACGCTATACACGGATTTACATGGGGCTGTGGCATATACCGGCATACAGGCGCACACATGTCCTTGGGCAGCTGTATGCACCAGTTGTGCAGTCCTGGGCACTGGAAAAAAACAGTACATCTGTGTCAGCTCGCACTATACGTCGCCATCTGAATTAAAAGGGAAAAAGGGACGCTATGGTAGGAGACACAGGAGGACCCCACTGCTGACACAGAAACATAAAAAAAAGCCAGATTGGACTTTGCCAAAACGTACCTGAGGAAGCCCAAATCCTTTTGGGAGAATGTTATGTGGACAGACGAAACAAAATTACAGCTTTTGGTAAAGCCCATCATTCTACTGTTTTCAGAAAAAGAAACGAGGCCTTCAAAGAAAAAAATCCAGTCCCTACAGTCAAACATGGTGGAGGTTCACTTATGTATTGGGTTTGCTTTGCTGCTTCAGGCACTGGATGTCTTGACTGTGTGCATGGCATTATGAAATCTGAAGGCTTCCAAAGAATTCTGGGGTGCAATGTAAGGTCCAGTGTCAGAAAGTTGGGTTTCCGTCAGAGGTCATGGGTCTTACAGGAGGACAATGATCCAAAGCACACATCAAAAAGCACCCAGAAATAGTTTCAGCCAAAGTGCTGGAGAGTACTGGACTGGCCAGCAATGAGTCCAGATCTGTATCCCATAGAGCACCCGTGGATAAATCTCAAAACAGCAGTTGGAAAAAGGAACCCTTCCAATCTGAGAGACCCGGGGCAGTTGGCGAAAGAATAGTGCTCTGAAATTCCTGTAGAGAGGTGTAAGAAACTCATTTTTCCAAGGGCTGTACTACCAAATATTAATTGAGGGTGCCAATAAATTTGTCCAGTCCATTTTTTTGAGTTTTACGGGGAATGTGTCGGGTTTGCCTAAACATTTGTAATTGCAACAATTTTCTGTGCAAATTGGTGCATTATCTGACAGAAATGCAGGTGTGCCAAAATTTTTAGCCAAGACTGTACTTATTCTGCAAATGCTAGTTTCCTGGCTTCAATGCTTACCCTCTTGCTTCAATACTTTGTGTTCTATACCTAGAACAAACGCGCAAATAAGGATGATATTACAGGCATGGATTGTCAACGACAGCCCCCATGTTTCTCTCAGGTAAAGTTTGCTTTAGGCCATATTCAGACCTTCAGTTACAATGCATATGAACATATGAAACATGGTGCTATGCATTGCTATTCATCTTGAACATGTGTTCCTGCACAAAACATCAGAGGATGTGAACCATCTGTGTGTTTGAACCATGAAATTAAGTGCATGAAATGTTCATTGCAGTGTGTAGTCTGGCTTAATGCAACACACATAATAATGCTCCACAAAATTGTAAATCTAGTCTTATTTCTAGCCCGATGGCAGTAAAAAAAAAGGTTATTTCTATCTTTATGTGGTTATAAGAAAAAAATTTTGACTACTTGCTATCCGGCCAATTGTAAGTAAACGGCCGGACGGCTGTTGCATCACTGCGATTGGGCATTTATAAATATCCTTTCCTGATGCCACTCGTGCGGCCCCCTGTGCTCAAGCCTTTGAAATATCCAAGTGTTCGGGCAGCTATAGAGCTGCCCTACCACTTATATGATGCAGGAAGGGTGAGGGAGGGGTGCAGAAAGTGTGCACCCCCTCCCTCCGTTGCCAGCTACCCCAGGCTCCCCTGTCCTCCATGCGGGTCCGGCATGGCTGTTCTCTATTGCTGGATCAGAGGGGAGTTCAGCACATTCCACCATCTGATCTCTTCTCCAATCTCTCAATGTGGAAGTGATGTGAATTAAATCACTTCTGCTTTTAGCCTGTCATCTCTCTGGCTGCTGTAGCAGGAGAAGAAGCTAATGAAGCAGATCTCTGCTTCATTAGCTTCTTTGTGGTCCGTAGTTGACATTAGGGGTCTAATAGAACCCTGTGTTTTCCATAAAGAGGACCTATCACTCTGTGTCTGTGCTATCACATAGTGGGCTTGTTATCCCCCTATGTGATAGCAATAAAGTTAAGTGGTAAAAAAATAAAATAAATAAAGCCACAAATAAAGAACACAAAAAAGGTTTATGTCCCCTGTCCCCACATATACACCCATCCTAATGCAACCATGAGTCGAGTGCGCCTACATGTGAAAACGACAATTGTGCTACACAGGTTTTTTATATCACCTCAAACCTCAGAGTGCGAGCAGTAATTTTGGGTCTGGCAATCACTGTTAACACTAAATTGATGAGTGGTAAAGCTTTTAAAGATTTGCCTATGGCCAATTTTGGGTACGGTAGGGTGGGGATGGGTATGGTAGGGTTTTTTTTGCAATTTCGCAGGCACACACAATTTTAAGGCTTGACATGTTCGGTGTCTATTTACCTGACATGATCCCGTCTTTTATATATTACCAAAAAATTGGCTAATAATAAATGTTTAATAACATAACTTACGGAAAATATATATATTTTTTTTTAAATCTCAGGTTTTGTTTCCTTTTTTCTTTATATAGTAAAAAATAGAAAACCCCAGTGGTGGTTAAATACCCGCACTGCAAGGGTTAAGTGCTCATTTTGTACTTACCTGATCCCAGCTTACGGGCGGTCTGTGCTCACTTTTTCTCCCCCTCCACTCCAGAAACCTCCCTCAGCATCCTTATGTCCGGTGCAGGTCAGTGGTTCTCATATTGCTGGAGCAAAGGGTAGAAGAGGCTGCAGGGACAGGACTAGCAGCCTGGACGCAGAAGCTGTGAGTGGGAATCGGGTAAGTAAAACAGTGTTAATAGTGTCCCCTCACTGCAAGGGTAAGTATTATGTCTGCCTGGAGATAGACTATAAACTCATTCATGGTCACGCATCTTATGTACATGAAGGACAAGGGTGAGGGTGTAGTTGCTTTTATATAACTCTACAAATGCACATGGTTTATTGACCTTCTTCTGATGAAGTGGCAGACTTTATGTTATTTTGTGCGAATTCTACACTATAACCATTTTTGCAGACTTCTAAAAGAATGTATAATGCTTCCAATTTTGGCAACTGACTCACATTTGCATTTTCTGCTGCTGGGAGATGGATTACATCAAATTAGTGACTGCTGAATTTTGCGGTAAGCAGTGCAAATGAATGCCTGAAACATGCCCAAGTACTACTTACAGAGCACAAAAAATAGTGCGTTCTATCTATTTTTTGTTTTGCTTCTTTCCGGTACTTAGTTGTTTTTCAAAGATGTCTATGTGTAGTGCACTGACGTCTATCTACATGACGTCTCCTTTTGTATCAAAGTGGCAGATTTTAATCTAATCAAATTATATAATCAACGGGGTGGTAAATGAAGTGAGATTTCATTGCAGAGTAACAAAATTGCGCAAATGAGGGTGAGAGCTAAGGACACATCGTCTCTTATATGATAAACCTCTCTGCCAAATGTGTGCAAGATCAGTAATATATAAAAGACAAAAGGCTCAATTCACTCAACTATAACGTATCTGCTATTGTCAGCCATGATACCTGTTATATGCTCTCACTGGCTGTTTTATGCTAAAAATAATAGTCATTACGTTTAATTTACAAACCTAACACACCAGGATAAAGAACTACATTTTCAAAAAAAGTGACATTTATTTTTCGCTGAGTCCAATGAGATGTGTAAATGACAAGTTTTGTAAATTGTATCTATTATGGTTAATAACTCTTATAGGTTGGTGAACCGAGCCCAAACTGTGCCATGCCGGATAAGGGAAATAGAGGATATTTGGCCACATATATATAGAAATCTAAATATATATATATATATATATATATATATATATATATACAGAACT
>NW_017306320.1:952917-954614 GCF_000935625.1 Nanorana parkeri | reverse complement strand
ATCGCAAAATGCAATACTTTTCCATATTAGTCTATGTACAATTGTATATTACATTCTGGTACTTACATTGCATACTTTATTGGTACTCCTTTTTTCTTGGTATGCGGTGGACTGTGCATCATATGGTTTGTTACACTTCCAAACAGATGTCTCCTTATTGGACCAGACATTGCTTTATTATTACTACTGCCATTATGCCTTCTATTCATTACAGCTCTTACATTTTGTATAATGTCATTCAGAGTCCTCATCTTACCTCGCATAGCTTAAACAGTTGTTGTAACATTTACCTGTAATTTACAGCACCTGGAAGCCAAACTCCTGCACCAACTGTTCTCTCATCCTGCCTAATGCTGGGCACACACCTTACAACCATCGCAAGACTTTTGTCTTGCGATGGTTGTAAGGTAATTAAAAAAACGTAAATTCTGCCTATCTTGGACAGGCAGACCGTACTTGCGATGATCGCAAGCCACGCCCCCTGAGGGCACGCTTCCAATGACCGCAATGCCGAACGGGCAGTGTTCGTAAGATAAAAGCCTGCGTCCGGCTTTTATCTTACGAACATGCTACACAGCCGACGAACATCGTACGATGCTCGGCGGGTTTTCGAACATGTTCGTAAGTTAAAAGTCGTGCGACTTTACAGTAGTAGAGGTCGCACAGCTTCCACACACCTTACGATAATCGAACGATGGATGGATTTCCCGCGATTATTGTACGATTATCGTAAGGTGTGTGGGCACCCTAATACTCTGCAAATACATCCTCTTAAAATATCACTTGGTTGGATGGTACTAAATAGTGAGCAATCTGATAGAGTACCTTACTCAGTACCCCCCACAGCATGCATTGTGCCCATGCACAGATTTAGAGGTGTAGAGATGTGTCCTTGACCAGGGAGAAAGACCTCAAATAGCAGTATATTAGTTTTTAGCTTCAGAAAATTGGCTTGGTTAATTCTGGCTATTTGGTCACAGAACATTTAACACTGAATGCCAATATAAGGGGTACATTTTCCACTGCCCAAAAATGAAAGTGTGAACTACACTGATCACCAACGTAGGGAAGGGAATTCTCCAATGACTACCAATGTAAGGGGGCACTACACTGAGCACTAGTATAAGGGGACACTTTCCCACTGACCAATAATATAAGGGGTAACTATGCTGATCATTAAAGGAGAACTATGGGGTCAGTGTTTTTGCCCATAGTTCTCCTTAGGGTAACGGGAGGACACAAACTAGCGTCCTCCCGTTACCCTAAGCTCAGTATACCGCGAGCTACAGCTACCGACGTAGATGACGGGATCCGCCCAGCTGCGTGAGTGACAGCTGGCTCTGCCTATCTAGAGGCAGAGCCAGCTGTACCCGCCCCCTCCCCCGTCCGTTCCGCCAGTCAGCGCTGGCAGATCGGAGCGGAGAGAGGGGAATCCAGCCCCTCCCCCTGTCACGGCTCTCTGCCTGTATGTGTTCCCTCACCTCTCGATCTACTGAGCCGACCTGTGACAGTCTCATTGTCACAGGTCGGCTTAGAACTATGAGGTGAGTGGAAATCACTCATCTCATAGTTCTCCTTTAACATAAGGAAGAACTCTCCAATGACTACTAATGTAGCACTATACTGACAACCAACAATATAAGGGGCAACTAAGCTGGTCGCCAATGTGGGTTGGGGGGGAGGGTGTTCTCTCAACA
>NW_017306320.1:948423-952876 GCF_000935625.1 Nanorana parkeri | reverse complement strand
ACTGGGACCACCAATGTAAGGGGGACATTTCTCCACTTACCAACAAAGTAAGGGGGCATTTCGTTGACATCCAATGTGAGGACCTGTTCACACCATTGCATGCAGTAACACACACTAGTTGAAGTGGTGCGTTGTGGGCACACCAGTGCACTTCCACAATGCACATGCATTGTGCTCTAATGCAAAAAACTCATCAGATAAGATTTTAGGTCCGTTGTGGTACATTAGGCAGTCTATCGAATGAATAGGCTGCCTTAACACAAATTTACCATTAACACATAACATAACATGTTAAACGCACTGCAACAGACCTGACCAGTGTGAATGAGCCCAGAGCGGGGTTCTACACTGAACATCAGTGTAAGGGGCCATTTGTCCACTAATCACCAAAGTAAAGAAGCATTTCTCCACTTGTGCAAGGGGACAATAAAATGTTCATAGTTGGTGTTTCTTATCTGGCCTTTATTATTTGTATTTTATTAAACTCTAGGTACGCCGCTTATTTTATTTTTTTATTATATTTTAATATCATATATAATATATATTATTATATTTTTAATATTATATATATTATTATATTTTATTCTTATCACACTAATGTAACGTGAGCTGTAGATATACTGTATACTCACTGTCACCAGGGCTTCCCTGAGACATGACAAGGATTTCAAGGAATTCTCTATGGTAGACGATTGAGAGAAGATGATACAGAGATACTCTAAACTTTACAAAAAAACTTGGAAAAAAACAAAAGTCTGCTCTGCTTGCAATACTTAATCATGCATGCATTCCATACACACACTGCAATCTGTCACCAAAACATCCATCTATCCACCCATACATACATAAAACATTTACTGAGAATATGTTAGCACAAACTTACCGTATTATTTATCACTTATATGTTTGGTAAATATTTAATTTATATCACATCCCATGCTGCTAAGATCTTCAGGATATCATCTGAAGCAACAGAGCACAAACAAGTTAATAGAAAATATATATGCACAAATAAAATATAATTAGAATATAAGTCTACTGTAGTAAATGTAAATTTAATACTCCACAATGTAAACTGCGTGACACCAGAGGAAATTTCAGGAAATAATGTTGGAATTATACCCCTGGTGGGCCTGATTCAATTAAAATAATTATGTCACACCACAATGATTATGGAGTTGTCATGAACACTGAGAAGTCTCGTGGTCCCTTAACCTCTAGCTGAGCAACTCTTTACTTATACTTGTTGATTATACACAGGACTGCATTTTGCTTCTCATTGCTATCACAGGTTCCTTGTGACTATGAAGGGTTCATATAAAGAGTTCAATTAAAGTAAACCTTTCCTAAGAAAATGATGTGGACTGCCATCCGACCTCCTTCTGAAAATGCTGCTTTTCTCACCCACTGGCATCAATACTTTGAGTTAAACAAGTATGCAAAAAGTGAGGGAATATCAGGACTCCTTATCTGCATACTTGTATTTTGTTAGTAAATAGGGTTAGGCTCGAACATCGCTAGTTCGTGTGTCATCGTTTAAATTTTTTTTATTTCTATTCATTTATTATTGTTATATTTTTATTTTGTCGAGTCGTCATCGTGCATCGTGCGTGGACGTCGTGATTGACGTTGGATTACATCGGTGGACCAATGTTTGGGGTTTTGTTTTTTAAAAAACTTGTCAAAAACATGTCTTTTGTTTTTTTTCCAAATACAGGATTTTTTGAAACAGTCTGTACTTTTTATTTAACCCTTTAGTGAATGGGTAGGGGTACAAGTACCCCTTACTCATTCACAAGGGGGGGTGACATCGGGGGGTATGATGATTTGAATAAGCCCCCCCTGTCCGCAGACCCCCACAACCAACGCCCCAGGGCTCGTGGGGAAGAGGCTCTTGTCCCCATCAGCACGGGGACAAGGTGCTTTTCCAGGGGCGACCATGGAAAAGCACCCTCCCAGTGTCGAGGGCATGGGGCCTGGTATGGGAGGGAGGGGGGCGCTCGCTCGTGTACCCCCCCCTATCTGGCCCTGCCAGGCAGAGAGGGGGGCGCTCGCTCGTGTACCCCCCCTATCTGGCCCTGCCAGGCCTAGGCTCGGATCAAGGGTCTGGAGGGTGGCTACTTTTGTTCCCCATGGTCCCTGTGTGTGTTGCAAAGTTGCCACCACTCAAATCTCACTCCCGTGATGGACTACAATCTCACATTTAGTTTACTAATTTGTATTGAAATAATACTCTATCGCGGGAGGGAGCTTGGAGCGGTGACTACACACACAGGGACCATGGGGAACAAAGATAGCCACCCTCCAGAAGGAAGCACAGTGTTAGCACAAATTCAGGGATGATTTGAGGATCTACAGCTGAGTGGTGCAAAAATAAGGTCCAGTATTGTTAATAGTTAAAGTACTTGAATGCATTTTTGAGATTTAATTGTAAGGATCACTTTATGGTTATTAAAGTAATTTGTGCAAAACCAATAATAATATATCTAAAAGTGAACTGTGCCAATACGCAAACAAACAGCTACAAGGCACTAGAATGTACACCCTCTGCGAGTGTGTATACATGAAAAATACATAACTTAATGTGCCGAGCTACAACAATGAGCAATACAAAAAAACAATAATCAGTGACTCAAACAAGCGTCAGTGGATACAAATCGATCAGGTGTGAAGTCTATAAATTCTCATAACTCTGAAAATGTTCATATATAGCAATAGTGATGAATATTTCTTGCTCCTTCACCAAATGCACCACGTGCACCACACCAGATATAGGGGTGCTCACCTTATAGATAGACCCCAACAAAAGGTCAAATCGGGCAATTCCCTTCTTAACCAGCTCCAATCACTCACAGATGTCCTCCAATGGTGTAATCAGTAATGGTGTAATTTAGTAGGAAAACAATAACCTCCAATCTTTATCGATCTGTAGGCCTCCTCAGTATAAGATGTCAATACCAGGATCGTGATCTGTAGGCCTCCTCAGTATAAGATGTCAATACCAGGATCGTGTTATCCAAAAAAAAGAAAGCAAACACCATAGCGTGTACCATCCAGAGTATGATTTATTTAAAGAAAATTACTCACATAAAAGCAGTGGTAACATAGCATGGAATCTCTCTAAGGACTGTGTGCAGGAGTTTCAAATGACTGCGGCCTACAGTCATAGAGATCAGTGTGACGTCAAATGCTCCGCCCTCTTTAATAGCCATATTCTTGAAAACATATTTGTTATTCCCTATATTCGGGTTAAAACTGGATTTATTCGCTAGTGGGGTGTGTGTAAACTGCTATGAAATATTCTGTATATAATTCTTTGATCTATCCAGTGCAAAATATTTCTTTATATTCAACTGACGTACAAATGTATGCACAGATATCAGCATATCGAATTTATTCAAATTCTTTACTGGGGCATATTTCAATCCTTTATCTAAAATCATTAATTCTTCCTAACTCAGGGGAACTGAACTGAGATTAAAACCACCTTCTCCTAGTGTTCGTATCTTCTTTTTTTGTCGTTTACCTGCTCTGCAACCCCTTTTCTTTCCCACAATGGTGTTCTCTTTTCGCTCCTCCCTTCCCCATTCCAGGGGAGTTTCTGTTCCTCTCTAAAAAAGGCTGATCTCCTAGCTGTTCCATCAGTGGCGAGAAGCGATTATAAACTGGAACGCTCTCTCTCTCTGGGGGAAGGAGTTCTGTCTCCCATTGTGATTATAGTTTCCTCCTCTTTGAAATTCTCCGCTTCTCCCATTATGCTGTCTATATCCAGCTTCCATACCACGTGTCTCTGGGCGTCTATTAGTAGGAGGCAGTGGCGTCACAAGGGGGTGCGGCCCCCAGCCGTGTGCCGCTATTGGAGGGGGTGACACCAAAACGACTGACAGTCATTTTGGTGTCAACCCCTCGAAAAAGTCGGGCACTCGGTCATGGACAGAGAGCCCGACAGTGTCAAAAGAGAGGAGGGGACCCGGCGACATACCTCATCCCACCGGGTGAACGTCCCCTCCTCTCTCTGCCGACGTCCATCACCAAGAATGCCGCCAGCAGGCATCAATAAGATGGCCGTGCATGCGCAATTACGCACAAAGTGACGTCACGCACAATGATGACACGGCTGGGTGTCACCTGGTCTAGAGACCGGGTGACACCCAGACTCGGGATGCCCCTGGTTGTCATTCTACTTTTTAAAGTGGTTCATTTTAGAAATTTTCTATACTCATCAGTGCCATCTATGGGCGCTAGTGCTTTGTGAATGACATCCACCCAGGCCATATCCCGGGGGGAACTTTCAAAGAAAAATCCATAGGCAAAAAACTTGAATTAACCCTTGCGGTGGGACTACCCAAGGGCTACCTGCTCTTTTGTGTCTAGGGTGGAAAAAAGTTATACTCACCTAATCCTCAAACTGACTGGCTCTTAGACAGGTCCTTCCAGCATCTCTCCCCCCTCC
>NW_017306320.1:924225-948280 GCF_000935625.1 Nanorana parkeri | reverse complement strand
TGGAGACACGGGGCCACCAAAGGCCTCGGGACGCCCCTGCTAGTAGGAACTCAAAAAATTCCCCCTTCTGTCTGTGTAAAAAAAATCTAGGCTGGCCCCTCACTTCCTTAAACGGCTGGTGTAGGGACTGACCCGATCTAATACCTGGATTAGTCATATATACCTCTTCTACTAATCTCTCTGATGATGACAGCCATCTGCATTTCATACAAGGGTGAGATTATCATCATTATACCAATGAAAATATCTATCCAGGTATGGATGGTTTTAGAAATACACACACACACACACAAAATATCTCTCTCTCTCTCTCGCTATATATATATATTACTGTATATGTTTATTGTTCACTCAGAATTCAAACTTAAACTGTATAAAAGGTCATGATTAGAGAAAAGAGAACGCCAAGCTAAAAATAAGTGTGATTTTACACGCAAAAGACCTGTAATTATAATCATTACTTTCTTAGCACACAATTGTGTACTGGGGAAGCCATGCTAACAAAATTATTATGATAAAACACATTGCAATGTCAGAGTACAACCTAAAAATATCCCACACAAAGGAAACCAAAATTGAATGATGTTTTGTAGCAACAAGCAAGGAGGTAAAGCACAAACTCATCAGGTACACAACAATCTGGGGTGTATGGCAAGCACAGCCAGAACTAATCTGAACATTGGTTAGTCAAGCCTGGATTGTGTGAAAAGAGCTAATAAGTCAATGTCAGAGAGGGAGAATAGCAGAGCAGAGACACATCTCACTAACCTTGGTGTAAGTACACACTGTCTACAAGAAAGAATGCAGATATCTATAAAACGGAATAAAGTCATCATAACTGAGAAGACACGTCCTTTATTACGATACAAATGTACTTATAGAGAGAGGATGTGATCTACATACACAAGGGATAGCGTATGTCAAACACATACAAATATTCCAAGAACAGATGGTTTTTTTATATAAATATTGAAGGAAATGAAAATGTCTCTGTAGCTTTAGCATCAATCAAACACCTTAAGGTGATATTAAAGTCAAAAGATATTTAAGCTATTTCAAATGCTGATGAAATCACTTACAATGGATGCTGCTCCTTGATGTTTAAAAGTTTTAGCTTCCTGCAGAATCAGTTGGTCCCCTGAGCTCTGGCCCTGATATCCAGTTTTAGGGTTGCTCCTTTCACTTGCAAGGTCCTATGGAGCCACCCTTGTGTGTGCTAGTGGGCTGTGTATGCCTCCACAAACACACAGCTATTGCAAGACAAGCCGTTTCCCTGCTCACTTCTCCAAAATAGTAGAGGTGCAACGAAATAACATTTTCAAAGGGCCGAAAGCAGAACTTTTTTTTTCTAACCTTTTCAAATTTGTGTACATATTTCATTTTTATTTATTTTATCAAATATATATATATATATATATATATATATATATTTGTTTTACTTTACTGTTGGAGGCTTTGGGAAAATGTTAGGGATCTAAACAGACCCCTGATATTTCCCTTTTAAAAAAGAAAAAGAGATTAAGGACACTGAGTCTCTTTTTCTGCAGCCCCTGTACTGAGTGTTCCTGTTCATTCATAACTTGTGGAGATAGTATGTTTACCATGCCCACAATCATGAATAAACA
Organism: Nanorana parkeri; assembly: GCF_000935625.1. Lineage (NCBI taxonomy): Eukaryota > Metazoa > Chordata > Amphibia > Anura > Dicroglossidae > Nanorana > Nanorana parkeri. Next base: position 946,655 of record NW_017306320.1, on the reverse strand, counting down.
GGAGGTGATGCAGATCACTTTCCATTCATTCATAACTGGGGACACAGTAAACATACTATGTCCTCATGTATTTACAAACACTCAGTGGTCACTGATTTTACTCGATTTCCTGCCTGACTGGCTGTCACGGGAGGCTGAGCGAGCGGTGCGGGGAGGAGAGCTCGGTCTCCTCTGATAGGCGACTCCTCCCCCGCACCGCCGGCCCAGCCTCCTGAGACGCTGGCCGCTCACATTGCTCTCCTCTCACACCGCTCAGCCTCCTTTGACAGTTTATCTCCTCCCTGCTGGGACACAGAGCAGCGCCCAACAGGGAGGAGAGAAATAAGGGATGTGCTGCAATATCGGCATTTTGCCAAAAGTGCCATTTTTGTTCGATGTGTTTCGGCGGACGAAATTTTGGTGAATCCCTACAAAATAGTATACGGACAGCTGCTGCAGACTGCTCTGTCCCTTGTGATCTTGCACTGGACAGGAAGTTCAGGGAAGCAGAGCTGAGATAGATGGGTCAGCTATTTGGAAACATAATGACTGTAATTGTTTGGGCAAAAATGCAAAGAAACACTTTGCTGGGCACGTATATTTGTATTATTGGATTCATTCCCGAAAACATGGAGCTACTCTTTTCGGACTCTTAAGCTGTTCTGCGTCCTTTAGCATCTATTTCCTTTTCCTTTTATTGTCTGTCTTTTTTTTTTTTTTCATTATGCTCACACACGTGAGCTGTTTAGTGCATTGATGTTGGACAGAAAGTCTTCTATTTATATAGATATGGAGGAGATCATAACAAATGTTTGCTGCAGACATAGGCGGATCCCTATGCCAGATATTCCTCTCAGACTGCTTTGAGTTTTGTTTTTGCTGATGGGGGATAAATTGGCAAGAATAGGGTGATAGATATGATCTGTTTTACAGAACTATTATATATGGTGTGTATGGCATCTAGTGATCCCCCCCTACTACTTGACTATGCTAATGTGGAAGAATCTGAAATGCAATTGTATGCTATACTGATTGTGCATCATGTGCTATTTTATTGTTTTATTCTACTTTTGAAAATTAATAAAATACTTTGAAAATTAAAAAAACAAAAGCAGCCAGCAGCAGAGATCGGGCCGTTTAAGGGTTTCTGTTCCTGGAAACAAAGCTAAAACTGGCTTTTAAAAAGCCTGCAGTTGTGGCTGTATATGGGGCCGTTCTGAGAGTCAAAGCTCCAACACTTCTGGTAGTGGCAGAGCTTGAAGCTTGACCTGCTTCTTTGTTCTGTATTTGCACGGCGCCATCCGTGGTTGTCACTACAAGCACCATCTTTCCTGTTGGCCGGGACTGCTGCAAGGTGTGCAGAGGGCTCCCCCATCGATCAACATCTTTACAGGTGGCAACAACCACCTGAGGGTGATCGTTATCAAATTAAAAAGTCAAACAGATTCCTCCATCCATGGTAAAAGGCGTGGATGAACAAATCTCTAGCTGTGGCTATTGTATTCTTACACCCAGCATCCACTGCTGTCACAATACATGAACAGTGACTGCAGCTGATTGCAGTCACTGTCTGGCCAAAAACTTTCGCCCTATCTCCATCAGCAAACCTTGATTGAGTAATTGACTTTTTTTATCCTGACAGTCACTCTCCATGGGTCATGGGTCGCAAGATGGAGGAAATAAATGGACAGACACGGATGTCACAATGGTGACATTGGTTCTGAACTGCTCTGATCAGCAGGAAATCTGTGCACAGATCCGCTGCTAATGGGAACTGACAGGCACCCGTGTGAAAGCGGCCTTCACTGGAAAAGTAACAAAAGGTATATAAGCATACTTGAATACTTGAATTGCGAATTACATACTTGAATTGCGCAATTGTACAGTCATAGAAAACACTATTCTAATATATATATATACATATATATAAATACAAAACATATATAAACCACTCCCAAAGTAGCAGAAACATAGTCAGGAACATTGCATCTTTAACACATTCACAAAAGATGCTGAAACAAACAGCATTAGCCCTGAGGTGTATATCAGAGAGGAATCCCTTGGAGAATTAGATATGGACCCAAGAGGATAACAGTAATCTAAAGGCAATAAGGTGTATGTAGGAAATAAGTGCAAATACTCAACAGTAATACAGCATAGGATATTCGGGGGCTCCAGAGACACAAGGGTAGACAGGCAGTGTTGTCATGGTATGGACAAAGACCTTGGGGTGCCTGCTTTACTGGTTATAAAATTGTTATATATTTACTGTACGGTTACACCAAAGAGAATATTCAGACAATAGTTTCTAGTTTCAACAGCATACACCAAACAAAACAAAATAAACGTAAAATAAACATCAATTATTTTGAAACTTTTAAATAACTTGAATATCTATAGCCAAATGATTTATTGAAGTCTAAATATGGCCACTTTTTCTTTATTTATTAAACACTGGATTAATCTAAAACTGCAAAGATACGAGAATAACCGCAAGAGAACAAAACACACTTTTCAGCAATATGCACAGATCTTGTGGTTTTTAAATTAAACTAATATTGAATTACCGTTACTACTGTCTCAAGTACGTCTGGCAACACAAATACTTGCGTTCAGAAACGGTGTCGTTCTGAATATGTAATATTTACTGCATAATGTTTTCAACAAGCTTTATTGAATTCTGCACATTATTATTTAAAACAACAATGAACAAAATATATCAAATGCTCCGGGGTTTCGCATATAAATAAATGATGGCCTATAATCAATGACGGCTCCGTACAATATTTTTCCACCCGTCACCTTGTTTGGTCGGGATTTCATTTCATGTAATTACTTTTTAGATTGTAGGAAGTTTTCTATAATGCGGCGCTGTTAATAGACCAGAGTTTTTCAACTCGTTTGAAAATGTTGATCGATTCACTATTGTACAAGTCGGCAATTATGTCAAGGTTATGGTTTTTTTTGTTTGGATTGAAATGTTCCTGGGTGCTTTCTATATTTTATGGCTAACTAAAGTGACCTGTTTGTTGTACGCATTTGTGTAATTAGTTGATGTAGAGTTGAGAGAAAGGTGATGATTTATGTTGCGGAAAGCAGTGTAATTACAAGGTATAATGAAGTGGGTTGGTCTGGAAAGTTAATAATAAGTCAGATCACCTTACCCACCGGAAAATGTTTTTTATAATAGACTTATAACTTATATATATATATATATATATACATACATACAGAAATACATAGCACCTATGGTGTGCAGGCAACCTAAAAGATCCCCACAACCTCCTAAGCAATACAGTTTATGGAGTTTGGGGTTGCAGCACAAAACAAACTTAGGCTACATGCACATGGCCATAAGAAATTGACCGATTCCATACTGTATGCACGTTTTTAACTGGGCAAAATGTTTTGGCCTAACGATTAGTAAAATGCTAAAATGGGAATTCATCCAAACTGGAGCACATACAATCTGGAGCAGTTCAAGCTTCTATCTTTTATTTTCAAAGCCTAACTGAACAAACTGAAAAGAGTAGCTGATTGGTTGCTGCTCCAGTTTGTTTTATTAAATTCCCCCCACAGTATAACAACCCTATATGAAGTTGGGGGCATACTGTACTGTTTTTCTTTTTTTTGGGGGGGTTGTAGCTGTGGAGGATATATTAATAGAAGTTGTGCTCTATATGAATAGTATATGCTGCTATATGTATTGGGAATGTATGCATACACTTTGTAAACTGTATTTTATAAAGAAATAGTTTGAGGGTAGAGGGGCAGAAGCCGATCTCTGGTTGATCGGATCAGCGTGGAGCTAGAAAACATCCAGAGCCCCCCCTCAGTGACTAGCAGAGGGAGGAGCATGCTGTATGCAGAATCAGACATTCAATGAAGAAGAGCAATTAAACAGACTACTGTGCTCCCACATCTTTCAGAGCAGCTGTCTCAGAAGATGGATACAGGACAGACAAACCTGTCCAACCTGCCAGACAATGTTCCCTGGTACTATTAGGCTAAGGGGGTTATTCACAAAAGAGCCAAAGGATCCAACCGTAGCTTCGCAGCAATAGCCCGTACAGCAGCTGAAGGCAGCCGATCAGATCAGCTGAGCCGAATGCATATGCTTTGGCTCGGTTGAGCAGTAGTGTTATTTTACAGCTATCATGCGGTGGTTTGAAATGGAGGGGCTGGGGCTTAATGTGACAGGCAGACCTTGGCTTTAGTGCAAGGCCCACTTTAAAGTGTATAGGAAATCCAAAATTTTACAGTTGTCACCAGTATAGTAGGTGAGGGAAATGAAAACTGTCTAAACCCTCAGCTTGCAGAGATTTCCTCTTAATTTATGTTGTGTCCTCAGGACAGGAAGTGAAGGGAAATCTCCACATTATGACAGCGGTTTATAAGTTCAAGTTCCTTCATGGGCTGTATATAAGTGCCAGAAGTTATGTATATCAAGGTACAGCTTTGCTTTGACACAATACATATTTGGGGCAAAAGCAATATGTGTTAGGGTTATTAATATTATGCTGTTACGTTTAAGATATAGGCAAACCTCACAACTGCCCCTCATTTAAAACCAAACATACAATAAGCCATTTGGGTCCCTAAATACTGGGTTACATATTTTATGCATACCTAAAACTTCCTTCTTCTTGTCCTTGAATTAAAGTATATGTTTTATTCTGAATATCCTCACGGCCTCTCAACACTGATGCTATTCCATTTGTATATTTTTATAATCTTTACTTTCAAATACATGTTTCTTAAGGAAAGATTCCTACACAGATGTATTAAACGTTCACCAGCATCTATTCATTAGTGGGCGATGGTGCTTACTGGACTATTCATCCTATTTATAATCCTATAAATGTTACATTTACAGCACATTGGCCAAAAGGCTTTAGTTAGCATATTCACCATGAGGAGACAGATCAATGTTCTAAAAGGCGTTTAAAGGTCTTCAAGTGGAAGAACTATTAAAAATTTGCCATTTGTGAAGTCACCCTGCTATCTTATATTTTCCACAGAAATCAAATACATTATTTTAAAAACAAAATGATATTTGCTATTGTTAAATTATTAATGTAAAAAAACAAAACGCAGATATCATGCAAAATAGAGGAGAAAAAGTACAATAAGGGAGAAATATATGAAACACAAACTAAATAATATGGGTCATACAGTAAGGGAACTTAATGTAAATGAATTAGTGATTTAAAGTGACACTAAATTCAGAAGTTAAATCTTAAAAATGCATTCAAGTACCTTAGCTATTAACAAAAATGTAGCTTGTTTGTGAATCACTCTGCTGGCTGTAGATCCTCAAATCATCTCTGAAATGGTGCTGACACTGCCTTTCCTTCTAGAGGGTGGCTACTTTTGTTGCCCATGGTCCCTGTGTGTGTTGTAAAGTAGTCACCACTGCAAGCTCGCTCCTGTGATGGACTACAATCTTAATACAAATTAGCAAAATATATGTGAGATTGTAGTCTATCATGGGAGTGAGTTTGGAGCGGTGGCTACTTTACAACACACACAGGGACCTTGGAGAACAAAAGTAGCCACCCTCCAGAAGAAAGGACAGTGTCAGTACCAATTCAGAGATGATTATCAGTTCATAGAGCATGGACACATTTCACACAATAGCATGTAAAACGATGAATTAAATACTTATAAGAACATTGTATGGCTACCAGGGACGTGCGATCAGGGGAGGCAGGTGAGGCAGAGCCTCACCTAGTATTATGCAGGAAAAAGCTGTCAGCATCAAATCTGAAGCTGACAGCTTTTTTTCCATTCAGTGCAGCTTGTTACAGGTTACACAACAGGCAAAGCCTCCCCGCTGTATCCGGCTTTTGACAGGTAGTTAGGTTAGATAGCAGTGGGCTTACCCACTGCTTGTGCAACCTAACTTGGTGAAGCAAGAGCTGTCACAGCCTCTAATCTGTGTTAGAGGCGTGAGCTATGTGGATGGCTTGGACCAAGCCATCCACAGAGTCCAATCAAAAAAAAAACACACTGAGGCCATCAATCTCAATGCCTCAGCAGTGAGGAGCAAGTAAGGGACAGGGAGGCTCCTCCATTCCTCCTCCCCACACAGCTTGGTTACCGAGCTGGGGGTTGAGCTTCGTCGGGATGGGCACAGAGCTTTGGCGGGCTGGGGGATGCCTCATCCTGCCAAGAAGGCATTGCATGTCACTGATGTCTACCAATGTCTGCTCCCACATAAATATTATAAAAGATATTCATTCCACATCTTTGGAGGAAACATTCCGCATGAAGGAATATATCAGGTATAAAGTTATGTATGGGATCTCTCGGGTTATATGCAAAGGATGCAGTGTCCAATGTGTGGAAAGAACAAGAAGAGGATGGCAAACTCAAATGAAAGCCCATCTGTATAATACTGCAAAAAGAGAAGAATGCAAATAAAGCAAATCATTTTGTTGACTGTAATGATTACAATTTATAAAAAAGTGCAGGGTATAGAGGAAATTAAACTGGCCAAATGGGGCGGAGATATCTTTTTACTGCTGTGCAGTTTGGAAGTGTATTAGATTTTTGTTTTACAGCAGGGGTCGACAACCTTTTCCACATTAAGCATCAATTTACAAGCATTAGACAGCAGACAATGACATAGCTGTGGGTGTTTTTTTTTCAACTTTGTACTCATAGTTGTGCGGTTAATGGCAAGGTAAACTAATAAATTATTATTATTATATTTACTGGTGAAAACACAAAATATGTTCATACTTACCGTAACGTATAATGAACAATAAACTGGCGTAGTTCTGTTATGTCTGAGCTGTGGGATGTTAATTTCAGCTGCACACACTTCTGAATTATCTGATGTTAAGTTGGCTTTGAAATGGACTTAAAACAGAAATAAAGTATTTTTTTAAAAAGGCCCCCCAGGAGATGTTAGCAATAATATGCCAGTATGCACAGTGCTGCTACGTCATGCAATATCCTTCCTCGCAGGCGCTCCCATCTTTCTTCATCCCCTTGACTAGGGGGGCCCAGATGAAGTAACTTCCACGCATGTGCATTTAAGTTACTTCAGCAATGAATTGTGCCGAGACTGCAAAGACTCAGTTCTCTAAGCAGATGCTTAGAGCACCAAGGGAAGGGGGCACCTTAAAAGGATAAGTGAACTTAAAGACAAGGTTCAATTATGCTTTTTGCCCCTTTGCCCTTAACTAACCAATCCCACCCTCCCCCACCACAGATGTAAACTTACTGAGATCCAACTGCTGTGGCCCCTGTTGTGCATTTATATCCTGTGCCACAAGTCCTCTCTCTCCTGGCCGCACAGATGTAATATAGATCCACAGACGTCTATATGGCTCATCTACCTTTGTCTCCTATAGACTTATTAAATCTTAATTATAATTAATCATTTAAATTATTTCCCTCATCATTTATAAATAAAAGGCCTCGGTCAGTTGCTTGATTTTGATCCATACCCAATCTGTTAAACTAATAAAATTATATTTTTATTGAATATAGTTGTCGGGTCTGGCCTGGGTTTAACCTGGAAGAAAACTGCAGAAGGCTTATACATGTTCAAACTTTTATTTCCCTTTCAGCACTTATTGAGTCCCAATGTTTTGACAGTTAACCAAGAGAGGGACCGAGGGGGGCAGCAATGTGGCTGTTCCAACCCCTGTTGTTCCACTGTTGTATCAACCTCTTAATCCAGCCCTGCTTATGGTGTTATAGAATTAATTTTTCTTTTTATTATGAAAATAATAGTGGATGGTGACAACTGCTGTCATTTTGTTTTGCCATCTGTTTCTCATTAGACAGATTTCTCTTCACCTCTTGTCCTGTATTCTTAACAGTAAGTAAGGGGATGTTTCCAAAATGAAGGAAATCCCAGCTTAGACAGTTATCACAAGAACAAGTGCCCCGTTGTAAGAGTTCCCCTATTCTTGTTCTGGTAACCACAAAAAATTTTGAATTTGCCCTCACTTTAATATCAGGGGGCATTGGTGAGAAGCACAATTAGAGAGATGACATATCCCAGACTTGGACACAGACCATAATAAAAACCTGACAGTTGTTTGAAACCTCCCCACTCTATCCAAATCTAAAGTTATACTTTAAGGTTCTTGTTCAGGTACTTCCTGTTGTAGGGTGATAAAGCTGGGTCCCTGTCTTCCAGTTGCACTTTTGCCATATGTCATATGGGCTTTAGATGGAGACTACAAGTGGCTGTTTCAACACATATTACAAGGCATGGACCATTGTTGTCACCATCAAGAATCTGTCCTTGGGAAATGGCATGCAGCCATCACCGAAGGTCATGCATGTAGACATTAAGTGGCTGCAATGCTGAAGGAGATCAGCACTGAAAGCACTGAAAAAAAAAGGTGAACACATGTACCTTGTTTTAAAAAAGGCAATTCCGATACAAATACCTTTGCAAACAAAATGTCATCCATTTAGGGTTTACATCTACTTTAAATAGTTAGCATGTATAGACATATTGTGATAGGTTGTATAAAGTATTTAATTGTGGTAAAAATGGGCTGAAAAACTCGGCTTATACTCGAGTATATACGGTAATTTCTGTTAAAAAGTTCCTGTTAAGGCTACTGATAAGTCATAGACACAGTGCTTATACCGGCAATGAATCTGAGTTCTTTTTAGTTTCTTGAAATTCATGATACAGATGCACAGAACAGCAGTGGTGAGTGTTCAGCTTTCTATATTTATCTGGATTCCTGCTGGCATACAACAGGCCGTGTCTGCAGCCCTTCATTGTGGAGAGATGCTTAATGCGATATGTTTCTTTGTATGGACTCATCATGTGGCCTTTCTTGATCCAAACTCCAACTTGAGTATAGTGTTTTTTTTAACTTGCTGGAACTCTTTAGTCATGCTTTAAAAAGCTGCTGGATAACAGTTTCATACAAAAAGAAAAAGTCTACAGAATCCATATAAACAGCAGCTTTAGGCAACATTTACAGATAAAGCTTTGCATTATCTGACTACATAATGCAGTTCAGCTAAATTATATATTGTTACTACTCAACAAGCCAATCACAGAACTTCTTTAGACTCTCTGTCCATCATGGCTAAAGTGTACAATGACCCCTATTGAAAAACGCAATATAAAACCAAAACTGCTAAACTAAAGCTGGCCATACAGTAGTAGATTTCCCTCCAAGCTAAAGAGCATGTCACAGTCGGGGGAACCTGGGGCACTGGGGAAGGTAGGCTCTGGGGATTACAGAGCAGGTCAGGACTGGCTGAGCTGAAATGATCGATTATAGTCTTAATCTCAGCGCTGAGCTGAAATGATGCCTGGGATGCAGGTCATAGGGAACTCTGGGACTGAAGTGACTGTACATTACTAGAGGAGCAGGGTTTAAGAAGTGCCGGGTCTTCACCAAAGCGCCAGAAGGTGGGATGTTATGCTGCAGGACAACTCCCAGGTAGCGGCCCCATAACACATCTGTGCAGGCACAGAAGACAAAATACTGCAGAGATGACAAGTGGGACAGTTGCTGCAGTGAGGTTCAGGACACAAAGGCAGGCAGGGGTGAAGTCTGTTTACACATTGCTGATCAGGAGTACAGGATACCAAGGAAATCAGAGGAGGAAGTCCATACAAAGTGATAGGAACACTGGTATACAACAGAGAGTCAGTAAAGGCATGGCTAGCCAAGATACTCAGAAAAAGTAGACTAAAAGAAACAAGCAGCCACACATGAGTTTGATAGAGACTCACTGGTAAAGCACAGGAGCAACAAGCTTACTAAGGATAGTGATTACAATCCACTAGCTGGAAGTGCAGGATCTCACTAGGAGCACAGGGGAATCCAAAGGAGACACAGGGAACAGCAATACTGGTAAGTAGCAGTTTGCGGGGATCCTAAGGAAACAATTTCCAAGCAACTCAAAGGGGTCCCGTTGAAGTGTATAGACATGTTGCTTGAACGCCAAGCAACAAGTGCACTGGCCTTTAAACACAGAGGTTTAGAGCGGATTGGCAGGAAGCCCAGCACCTCGGACAGGGGGACAAAATCCAGAAGTGGATCAATGCACAGGGAACTGTGACCGAGCGTGGATGGGCGAATCTCCAGCTGCAGCTATTGTATTCTGACAGTGGGCACCCACTACTGTTAGACTACTGGAACAGTGATTGTGGTTTATTGGTTGTAGTCACTGTTATGGCAAAAATGTTCAGCCTAGTTCCTTTGCCAAAACTCAATTACTCGATTCCTGTGAACCAGCCAAAATTCTCATCATTTTAAGCTCCCCTATCATCTCACATCCCATAGAGGAATAAGTGCATACTTAGATCACTAGTAACAGTAACGACAAAATAAAGGACCCCACCAGTTTATTATAATATCTTGAAATTATAACGTCACACCATCTGTAAACATTCTTGACCCTATAAAATGAGAACAATGTCACAAAAAAAATCACACGTGTCCCAAACAAATGCTTTCACCATAGAACATGAACATTCAATGTTTTTAATGGTTTACATATTTGTTTTTGTTATGCTATCTTGATAGTAATGGTGCTTACTATCATTGGTTTTTACACTTGCATACATTTACATATTTTTAAATTTTTGGGGGGGTCAAGCAGATCTTGAGATGGTGTAATTAATTCATGTTATTATGAAATCCAGATTGGTTAGGGCTCAATCCAACTCATTCTGTGGTTGATAGGAACAGATCTTCATCATTTGCTAACTCCTCTATGATGCTATATCTGTGCAGGTTCATAATGAAGTTAAATATGATTGGAATTTCCCAATATAAAGTGTTATCATTCCTCTTATTATGATGGTATGCTGCAGCTGCTCCCTTATATGATGTGGCATTCATTTATTAGATATTTCTTGATCCTTCTTGGTTTCATTGCTTTCAGAGAGGAATGTATACCGCAAAGCATATGTTGCACTGATATAAATATAGTGCTGTTCTGCACATTAGTGAACCTAGGGCTAGTTTCCCTTTCAAAGTTTGTGTCCTCCCGTTACCCTAAGGAGAACTATGGGGAAAAGCCTTAACCCCATAGTTCTCCTTTAAGCTGAATCTCTCAGTCAGGTCAAATTATACATTTTCAAGATGTTAGAAGAGGATTCTAAGAGTGTTCCTGAGTAGTTTGTTAACTGAAAAATAAAATTAGAGAGCTCAAAAAACAGACATCAAATTCAACCAGGAGAACCAAGAACCTTGCACCCTCAACCTTAAACAGCCAGTGATCACATATTGTACGGCTGATTTCAGCCGATATACGGCTGAATTCAGCCGTACCAGCCTGAAGTGAATAGCCGAACAGTGTTCGGCTCACTTCACTTCTGATCGGTCATTCACTCGGCTGCCCTCGGCAGCTTTGTGAATAGACCCCATAGTGTATATGCAATATATACATTTTGGTCAGATGGCAACACCCTGAAATGATTCCACACCTAAGGGCCCATTCATACCTGTGCGCTGCTTTAAAGCAGAACTCCGCGCAGTTAAAAACGTAACATGTTGATTTCATCATGTGTAATACAGTCTATTGACTTGTATTATACGTAAGGATGCTGAGTAATCGACGAAAGATGAAGCTGAGGGGGAGAGAGATGAGCCGTTACTGCTGAAGTATTGAGGATCACATTTGTATTCACTATTTTATTTTACACCCATGACCAAAACGAGCATTTATCCTTTGGAGTATGGGGGCAGCCCCACTGCAAGCGTTACCTTTTTAAGAAGGCCATTCATTTTAAATGGGCCACCATGCGCCAAAAATGCATTATGCCACACAATTCCCAGTGTGTTTTATTACTAGGTGTGGTGTTATTTAAGGAAGAACTCTAGGGAAAAAGCCTTGCAGTGCTCGTTTGTGTCTAGGTGCTAAAAAAAAAGTTATACTCACCAGACCACCTGAGCCAGCTTCTTCTTAGATTGGTGTCTAGAACGTTTTTCCCACTCTGCTGCACTGTCTAAGGATCCTGATGTCTTTACACTCTATGCACTGTGTATAGACTGTGTATAGATGTGAGGATGCTGAGGAACAGGCCATCTGTGCAGTGAGGAGGAGGCACACTTCAGTGATCACAGAAACAGGGAGCTGGCTCGGCTGGTCTGGTGAGTATAACTTTTTTTTTTAGCACCTAGAGAAAAATGAGCACTTAACCATTGCAGTACGGGGGTAGCCCCATTGCAAGAGTCAATAGCATTAAAGCATTAAAATGTATGGCAATGCACTGTACTGTACTACATGCTTTGCTGTAAAACACACATTTTACAGTGCATTAACACAACTCACAGGTTTCAACGGGTCCTTAGACATGCAAATATTTGTAAATTGACCGCTATGAAGAGAAAATAATCATGAGATAAAATAGTGAATGCAGCTTACTCCTACATCACTGTGGATTGACCTCAATGTTTGCTACATTCCGATTAGCAATGCCGCTGTTTTGTTTTACAATTAAAAGCAGCATACAAATTATCTGAGTCATTCTACAATTCTTTCTGCAGGTGACTGGAATGGTGACAGCAGGGTTCCAAATCAAAAAATATTTCCATGATTATACTGCAAGAAAATACAAACTCTTATATATAGACAAGAAGCGTGGAAATGTCTTCTGTGTTTTGAAGCAATTCAAATTACACCCCAGTAAGGTGCACTGCAGATAAAACTGAGTGCTTCGTTAATTAGGAGCCCATCATTTCTTGATATGGAGAGAAAACTCATGTAAAATCATAGACTTTCAGGACAGATTGCGAAGAACTCAAGAAGCAGCAAAAGACTCTTCATGATTATAAGTCATTTACAAAGCACAGATACGTGCAATAAACTGTAGTACAGCAAATAAAAACAATTCTGTAACAACATACGTTTACTGGGCTATTCCACAGGGAAAGGAATATGATTATACTGCCAATAGCAGCTAAGTCACGTTATTATATCAAACCCAGTCTAGAAATACGACAGATGGAATCTTGTTTCAATTGGTTACTCCACTTTTTGTTCCATACTTATAGATGAACCCCATTAGGCCTAGTTATACATTTAGGACACTGGCCTAAAAAGGGTTTATTTGTATGGGTAAACACCCTGTTTTCTTTAAAGGAACCTTCAAGTGAAAACTGCAAATTAAACCTAAATATTTTTACAGTTCTGCCAGGCATTGATGTAGTGCCCCAATCTAACCCAGGTCTGTTTATCACAAATTTAAAAAAAAAACTTTTTAAAGCAGAAGAGTTGTTCCCAAACACACCCACTTATAGGCTACCTGACGTCTCTCACCTGATGTAAAAAATGTCAGAACTAACCCTACATTCGCCCTGAGAGAGAGCACTTTTTGGAGTGTTTTTTCAGGCGTATTCAGGCTTGAGTGTTTTTGGTTTAGCCACTGGAATGCTAGTTAATAGGAGGAAGAAATGGTTCTTTAGGCTTGAAAAACTTGCATTTTCAGGTGTTTTTCAGGCATTCCCATTGAAGTCCAGTCTGCTTTAAAAGATACTCATCTAACCTTTTTTGAGCTACATGTGTCAAGCTGCAGTCACCTAAGTGCTCATTCATGAACAGAAACAATGTAAAAGCGTGGGATTTTGGTTGTTGAGCGTTTTGGAGCTTTTGAACCTCAACCTACAAAGCACTCAGGTTGCAATCAGGTCTAAGAATAATAGACCCGCCTTTGTATCCAATGATCCTCAAAGCCACATACTGCACATGTGAAAGGAAGGTAACCACTTGGGGATTTATACTGTCACAAAATCATATATTGAGCCTTGCAGTTAAATTTACTGTCTTCTGAACTACTATTAACCATCCTCCATGACCCTATGGAAGTTGAGGTATGTCTTGTATGAGCTGTTTGTCTCCAACCAGGTTGTATGACTGTTATTGCTGTTAGGATACATTCAGATAGATGCAGGATACTGCTTGTGTTGTCTTACCCAGAGTAAAGGCCATTCTGCCATACTGTCCTACCAGTGCATCTGCTGGGGAAAGCTATTTAATTGAATACTTAATGCAACTTCAATGCTGCATGTAATGCAATTCAGTTCAGTAGCCCTTTTAAGAGTCCACATGGACTGTAACCCCAGTTGGTACAAAACTGTTATGTCTATTACTGTTATGATTGGTGGAGTTGTCAGTCTACAATATTCTGCAGGAGACTATGAGGGCAGAGCCACATAAGGCAATGTTATCACCTCTTGGGTCTCAGATGTAAATACTGCTTAGACTTCTTTGATTGGTAAAACGGTACAAAGGACCATTACACGCAGCAATCAGTCTTATTATATTGTCTGACAGCTGCTAAACTGATATAATCTGATCATTGCACTACTTTATTAAATATGTCATTCACATATTACCTGTTAATGGCATTGTACAAAGCTCAGTAAACCCTAACAACCAATAGACATGTGCATTCGGATTCGGATGAACCTGCAAATCAACGAAAATCAGTTGATTCGGCGGTTCCTCCGAATCCAAAATAACGAATTTAATATATGCCTGAATATACTAAAACGATATTCGGGCATACATAAATTCGTTTTCAGAACACACCGGTGGCCATATTGGCCGCCAGCGTGTTCTGTGCATGCCCGCCGCCATCTTGGAGGCGGAACATATGACGGCACATGACGGTGATGTCACATGCTGAAAGAGTGGTGGCCATATCGGATCCATTTTGGAGTGGATCTTGGTATTAACCAAGATGGCGGCTTTCGAACATGTGGGCCCCGCCATCTTGGTGTAAAACAAGATCTACTCCAAAATGGCGGCATGCATGTGAATAACGCGCCGTCGGCCGATATGGCTGCTGCTCGTTCTGCGGTTTCAGTGTGCAGCTTCAACGAGCCTCTGAATCCGAAACAACGTAAAAATTTGTTTCCTTTGACGAAACAAATGAAAACATTTTTCATTTTCATTTGCTTCGTCTAAAAACTAATTTTTTTGTTGTACACATGTCTAACAACCAATTAGAAGTCATCTTTCACTATCCTCCCTAAAGGAAAACAGCAGTGCATTCATGATAAGTGAACTTTGTGTGGCTGAATAGGGCTACAGCACATCATTATGCTTCACATTATGCTTGTGAAACAACTAGTCCCAGCATGCGTATTATATGTGTCCTGCCTCAAGTGAAAGAGCTTAAACTAGACCAAGGTCCAGTCCACAGAATAACATCAATGCACTGACTGGCACTTCATTCATACATGTGATCACTGTGCTCCCCGTCCCTTGCGTACATTAATATTAATGATGCGGTAAGTTATCATACTGTGAAAGAGAATGCAATGAAGGTGTGAGGCTCCAGGCTGAATATTCCTATATAAAACATACTTGTGATCCATATGATATCCTTTGAAAGGTAACATGCAGATGTGTTAATGATGAAGTCATTGCCGTGTGATTATAACAGCAAGAATAGCAGAAACAAATTGGCAAGGGAAAAAATGTAGCTACATTATACTGTATATATATATATGTATATAAAAAATATGTGTGTGTGTGTGTACATACATGCATTGTGATAGAACCCAAGGCATGGTAATAAAGGGTGTCTATATGCCCCCAAGAGTGCTCCATCCCGCAGTTTGCATGTAGCACAGCAGGTAAAGAAGCCAGTCCAGAAATTCTGTTTCACCCAGGCAGTTCCTCACCTGTAGATAATGAGCAGCACCGGGTATTTTGAGAGTGAGATGGAGGATGAAGAGGCGAGCAGTAGGGTATACTGTAACACTCCACTGAGAGACTGAAAGGACTTGTCTCTAAACAGAAAACTATAGGAATGCATCTATACTGGTTTTTCGGTATCGTGTACGAGTACCAATATTTATCTTTCGGTACTCGCCAATATCGGATACCGATACCGGCTTCTCAGGCAATCAGGAAGCCAGGCGGCATGTCAATACCCACTGCCCAGCTTCTTGATTCCCCAGAAAGCCGGCTCCATGCTGATTGGCTAGGAAGCCGGCTCCATGCTGTTTGGCCGGCTCCATGCTTATTGGCCAGGAAGCCGGCCAAACAGCCAATTAGCATGGAGCCGGCTTCGAGGCCAATCAAGAAGCCGGGTGGCGGTTCATTACCAAGAAGCTGGCTCCATGCTGTTTTGCCAGCTCGATGCTGATTGACTGGGAAGCTGGCTTCTCGGCCAATCAGCATTGAGCAGGCCAAACAGCAGGAAGCTGCATTACCTGCCGCCTGGTTTCCTGAATGGTCGGGAAGCTGGCTCCATGTTTCCTTGGGTAGGTAAGGTTAAATAAAGACACAGGTCCATCTAGTTCAACCTATGTATGTATGTGTCTGTATCCTTGGCTCTAGTAGTTCCCATATCCTTGTATATTTGGTGAACCAAGAATCTTATCTAAAAGTTTCTTGAATGTATCAATGCTATAAGCAGACACTACTGACTGTGGAAGGGAATTCCACATTTTTACTACTCGCACAGTAAAAAAACAAAAAACCTTGCACAGTCTAAGATTAAACTGCCTCTCTGCTAATCTCTTGTTATGTTATCAATAGAGTTCTCGCTGTAAACATCTTATTCTGAATATTGTGGCCCCATTAATTATTTTGAAAACTGCAATAAGGTTCCCTCTCAATTATTTTCTAAGGAGAACAGGTTTGATTTCTGTAGGCGATTTTCATAACTCAGGCCTTCTATCCCCTTTATTAATTTTGTAGCCCTTCTCTGAACTCTCTCAAATTCAAGAACATCTTCCCTGGGGGTGACCAAAAATGAACCGCTTGCTCAAGGTGAGGCCGGACCAGTGATTTATAAAGTGGTAATATTATGTTTTTATCCGTTGCCAAAATCCATCTTTTCATATACACATATGCGCTGTGTGTGTAGGGGAAGCAGCTAAAGTCAATTGCATCAACTTTACAGGCAGCATAATGCCATGTGGGGAGGCATCACTAAGCTGGTGTGCACTGACCTTTTTGGTTCAATGCACCCTTGTCCCTGAAATGGGGGGTTGCTTTTAAAATGTCAAGCATATGCACTGCAGCCCCCTTTTAACACCCAAGTGAACAAAACCTTACCGGTGCTCTGGTTTCGAAAAAAAAAACCCGCCTCCGGCAATATAACGATAAAGAACAAACAGAAAAAAGACAAACATATTGTCACACATCTGTTCTTATCGGATGTTGTCACCTGTATGATCTGTTACTATAGTAACAGAGTGCTGTGCTTTTCATCTTACCGATATCAAGTGTGGTATATATATAGTCGGTGATATTATCTCTAATTGTTTGTATCCCCAAGAAAGTTTGCTGCGTGGTGTATCACACAGATCATTTCACACATATAATCTGGAGGTTTCAGCATCACTCATGGCGGTACACTCACCTCCGAGCACCGCAGATAGCAGAATATGCGTGCCATATTTTTTTATCAGGTTCTCTGTAATCTGAGCCGCGGACGGCCTCCTCCCCAGCTGACGAATGGTGCGCACAAACTCCGGAGCCAGCGTGAGATTCGGAAATTCCTTGCTCTCTAAGGCCATGTTCTTCACCTTCCAGCGGCCAAACTCCCTGACAAGAAAAGATAATAGATTTAAAGACATCCTGGAACAGAATTGTGACTATATAGGGCAAGAATCATTGCAGTACAACTAGTCCCTTAATGTTATTAAAGTTGATGTACACCCCAACTGAATGGCATTTAGTTTGCTCTCTATCATAAATCATTGCTTTGTTTATTTTTTCAAATAAAGAAAATGGTTTCTTCTTTTTTTTCATCCTTTCTTTCATCTCAGCACTACTGATCTCATGCAACCTTTTTGCAGTCACTTCATGTCTACATGTACTCCAGCTCTGGCTTAGAGCAGATTTTCTGTGTGTTGTAGTCCCTATCAGAAGCCCATGTGATCGCGTGACAACACAGGAACGCAACTGGGAGACTAGGAACAGAGCACTGACACCCAGGAAGTACCTGAACAAGCACCTTTATGGGAGGATTTTTAAGTGGGCCACTCCATGCAAGATCTACATTGTAAGTGCCCTTACCCACACCTTTTGCTTACTAAAAAGCAGCATAAACATTTCAAAAGCAAAAGATAATGTGCTGTTACAATAGTTGTATAAAATATGACAATGCATAGTCATGGTAAATATTCATACAAATGTGAAGTGAGAATCGCATAGTTAACTTTCCTTAAGCCATTTGCTCATTGATATTGTATAGCTGATTATTATACTGACATCTTGTGGTCGTTTTGGGTTATTGCACCATGTTTTTCTGCATTGCCCTCCCCTTGTGTGTAATGTACCGCCCTTCTTCTCCAGTAGTGGTTTTAGTGTCATGGCTACTTGTAACAAGACCACATGCACATGCTAGCCTGGAAACATTATCATCCTTGACCTTCACGTGCCATCTATTCATTCATCTGCTGTATCCTTGTCTGCTGTACGGAATAAAGCACCTTGTGGAAAAAAGGTATTTTGTGAGTTCAGCTATCTGATAAGGAGTGTCCGCAGTGATTATATCTGCTTTTACAGGCCAGGCAAGGGATAAATCGCGAATACAACAATCGGAGTAAGAATAGATAATATACTTACCTCTCCACCAGCTTTTACAGGTGGGGTGTAGGGGTGATGTCATCCTCCTGCCAACAAGATCCAGGGGAATAGTGAGCACTCCAAATCCCACAAGAAGACACTTTAGTACAGTGCAGGGGTTTCTTCTCAGTGAGATTGGGAGTACTCTACATTTGCCAAATCTTGCTGGAAGGAGGATGACATCACTCTCGTCTGGGTGCCGCGGGTGAACATCAGGGGAAAGGTAAGTATACTAACCCCCCCCCCCCCAGCATTTTTTTTAATGTTTATGTTGCTTTTTAGCAAAGGGGAGGGGGACACTTTGCATTTTAGCTACAAGGTCTGCTTTAATGAAAGCTGCAGATTTAAAAGCATTAAAATCACATTAACATATTAAAATTCCCGAAGGCCTTTTAAGAAGTTCCTAACACCTGAAGTTGGTGGCGGGCTTTCTGATTATGTGAGCACTGTGATTGGTTGTTACAGTGTCACATGACTGAGAGTCCATCCTAGTAGCTCCTGACCGTGAACAGTGACGGGGAGCTGTGCTGGGGGCAAACCAGTGAGTGCACTTTCAGCACAGGACAGCGGAGCCAGCTGACGCACAAATTCGTCACACTAGGTAGAACAGGTTAAATAAATTCTAGTTATTGGGTTTACATATACTTTAAAGATTACTTTGCTTTTTGATCTCAATAAATAAGGTGTTATTTTTAAAAAAAAATTAGTTCATAGTTCCATTCTTTTGCTCTAAACCTCCCATATTTTGGAGCTGACATATCTAATTATCCTCAGAATGCGTAAAAGCAAACCACCTTGTTTTATGTTGCCCTCCCTAACTCTGATGTCTCCCAAGACAGATGCATAACTGGCTGAAGAGTAGAGAGATTGCTGACGTTACACATCACATTACCAATAGACCAGGAAGTCTGCAGAAACTAAGATGTCTTGTCAGTATGGCATTCTGTAAAGTCGAGCTGAAATCATCAGCAAGGAGCAAGAAGGGTCAGGTTCTTTATGCCAGAATATACCACGCATGACATTTTAAGACATGTCTGTTCATTTACAAAGTTGCAGAAAGTAACGTAGTTTGTACAGCTAGAATCACATTCTTTCATGCAAGACCTACTTTAAAGTAAACCTATGAATGTTTAAAGATTTACATATTTTTAACCAGCAGTAAATGACCTTTAAACAAGCCCTTGCTGACCTATGTAGCTACAGGCACTGTGGAGAAATGAATCCCCCATATTAAGAAGAACTTAAGAAGGGCCCCATGATTTGTAGGTAAACCCCTGAGCAGCACAGAAGAGTTTCCTATTGCATTCTATTTTTTTCTGGTTGAGAACGACTGAGCTATAACAAGGAGAATTTGCTGTTACAGCTATTGTATGAAAATATGATAGAATGCATAGTCATGGTTAATACTCATTTTACGATGAATTTGGAATTCATATAGTTAATTTCCTTAAGCATTACTAGCATATTATCAGTATATCTGGTCAATATACTGCACTCTCGTGGGCATTTTGGTTTATTTTTTTGTGTTCCCTCCCATTTTATGATGTATTTCCCCTTTCTTCTCACATTGCCTTTATGGCATCAAAATGGATGCTTGTCTCATGGCCACGTGCTAATATGCTCACATGGAGGGAAACATTACCTTGTTTTGACCTGCAAATAGCGTCTTTACAATCATCTACTACATCCAGTTGTCTGCTGTAACCTGCTGCATTCAATAAAGATCTTCGCGGATGAAAAGGTATTTGGTGAGCTCAGCTAGTTGATAAAGACTGTCCACGGTGATTATATCTGCTTATACAGACCAGGCATAGAGGTCTCAGTAAGACATAAATCATCAATGGTTGGAGTCAGAATAGAGAAGTAGCCACTATTAGTAAATCTATAGTTGGGTCACCTAAGGAATTTGTTGACTGCATAACATTCGTAGCCCTGTGTAAGCTTCAACTCCAGAGACTTTTAGATTGGCAGGAACTTTACTTCACTCCTGAATGCAGCAGCAGGGAAAAAAGGAAGGAAGGTGTATGCTGCTGGGGAGGAGAAGGTTAATGGATGACCTTTAGGTACAATTGTTCTTTAATTAATTCCCCCACCTTACTGGGGACAGCCTACCAGCTCAAATACTTATCTTCTACCTTGATACAGCGATCATTGCTGTGAGGTCCTCCCCATCTCTGCACAGCCTTTTTCATTCCTTAAGGTCGGATTTACTTTGCTGGACCACTGGAGGCCACCATGAGTATGACTTACCCATAGGGATGAATGAATGAGCATATACACTGAGAAGAAGGCCTGCCAGGGGCATTTCCAAAGGAAAGGCTGTGTGGCGCTGGGCAGGGCCACACAGTGGAGATTGCTGGATCAAGTACAAAGGTAAATATGTGAGCAGGTGGGCTGCACTCAAGGAGATGTGGGAGAATGAGCTACTTGTCCTTTAGGGTGGACCCTTTTGCTTTGCCCTGTGAGGGCAGAGCACAGGCTTATTTTAAGAGTAGGGCCACAAGGGCAATTGTGCTACTAAGGAATTTAACCACTTGTTGGTAGTCACCTCATTTGCAACATGCTGGAATCAATGTGCTGCTAATGAGATAATTGTCTCAGTGTACTGCTAATGAGATGATTGTCAACAAGTGGTTAAATCTCTCAGAAGCAAGAGATTAAAATCGCTGTGTAAATGATTTGATTACAAAATGTATCTATAACACCCACCATTAGTCTACTTCAATCAGCACGTTAACGCCAGTTGATTGGAATGTCTGATTTGCATGAGGATCTTAAAGTAGAACTCCACAAAGAAATGAAAATCTGAGACAGAAATTGTGATGTTATGTAAATCCCACAAACGTCTTGCACTTTCTCTTTGTATGGTTTACCCACTTTTTGGTAATACAGTCGATAGAGTATGCAGGTGACCTTTCAGTGGCAGAATATCTGTGTTTTCTAGATTTGCCCCAAGCACAACCCTACAACATACAACCGCACAAAGACACAAAAGAAACTCTTCATTGTATTCCTGCCCCCAACCACAAATTATACCCTTACGGCTTGTTCAAATCAGCTGCATTTGGCAGTGTTGACCCAACACATAAACAACGTGCTTTGTTTTACACAGCATGATGTGATGCACTATATCACATCGCAATGCAGCGCGTTGCACAGAGTTGAATAAAATGTGATTTTGTGACATTTTAATAAAGTTAAAAAAAGAAAAAATTAAGGTGAAAAGGACGATGCATTATAACAACATATTGCACCACTCCGACACAATGCACGCCAACGAGGCACATTATACAGAGCATTGCTTGATCCCACTGGTGTAAATAGGTCTTTACTCTCTACTCCTTCAGTTGCACAAGGGGTGAACAATGTCAGGGTCTCTTGTTTGCAAATCCTCCAGCCACAGTAGTAATAATATCATACAGTATGTACCTTCTGCAATAAAAAAATGCTTCCGTCTTGCAAATTGTTAAATATACTCTAAAGTTCCTCTTTAAAAAGCTGATATCCTAGCTCAAGGGTTGTTAAAGAATTATTAAACACTTAAACTTTTTTTCCAATAATTAACCTAATCAAACAAATATACATCCAGCAAAGTATTTCTTTAAGTTTTTGCCCAAGCACTTACAGTCATCACGTTTTAGAACAGCTGGCTCCAATTCTGTTAGCTTGGCTTCCCTGAACAGGAAGTTCAGTTCCAGTCCAAGATCACGAGGGCAGTGCAGTCTCCAGCAGCTGTCAATATGCTAACTTAGAGAAGGGTGTATGAAGGAGAAGCAGGGAGGAAGGGAATGGCTTGCCCTACTGCGCCTGTGTGTTTCTGGAGACAGACACAGTTTATTAGCACACACAAGGGTGGCTCTATATATATATATATATATATATATATATATATATATACAGGTGAAACT
>NW_017306320.1:911101-924168 GCF_000935625.1 Nanorana parkeri | reverse complement strand
TTGCATATGAGCTGAATTTTTAAATCTGCTGAACTGACAGAGAACAGTCAGAAAAGGAAAGATGAACATACAACAACTGTCCACAGAGATCTGCACATAAAATGTCATATAATATGCAGTGGCATTTAGTGAGCCGAGAGTTCAGACAACATGCAAAAGGTCAGGCACACTTTGAACACTGGTGAGTGGAGCTGAGAATATTACTTAGAATAACTGAAGACTCAGAAATTTACAATCTTAATTTTTGGGATATAGCAGTTATATTATATGGATGGCACTGGCAGAACTTACGACTGGCTTAAAATACCCTGTTTACCTGAAAATAAGACCTACCCCGAAAATAAGACCTAGTACTATTTTTGGGAATACCACCACGGCCCTTTTCCAGGGCCGGTGCTGGTATAAGGAGAAACTTGAAGAGCCGTGGGAGAGAATCGCAGGGGCCAGCAAAGCCAGCGCTAGAGGAAGCGAGGCGGCAGCAGAGGGAGCAGAGCCGCATAAGCCGATACTTCCTCTATAGCTCCGGCTCCTATCACAGGCGGATTCATACCAAATGCACTCCGCCTGTGAGGAATCGATAGGGAAAGTGCACTTTGCTTATTCTGGCCAGCGATTGGTTACCAAATTGCTCTTGGAAAGGTACGGCACTCCTGATGGGCCTAATCCCCCTATTCTTAACTTTGCCATTTTGGATTATTTAATTTGGATTTGCATTCATTTTGGATTGTTGTACATAAAAAAAAAATAAGACCTGTGACAGTGTCTTATTTTCGGGGAAACACGGTACCCAAGTCCCCATTCACACTGAGCGATTTGTAGCGTGATTTCCGCTCAAAAATCGCTCAAATATGAAGCTCATTGTAGCTCTTCCAATGCATTCCAATGGAGGTGTTCACATCTTGCAGTTCAATGTCACCTGTAGCTTGTAACTGAAGCTTGTTGGTTGAACATGAGCCATTTTTCGGCGGATTTCTAGCGATTTGGCCCAAAAAGACTTTGATAGATTGCCAAAAGAAGCGCTACATAGCGTGACAAAATGTGCACTGTAGCTCAATGTTGCTCAAAGTCGATCAGCTCAAATCAGTAGACATGTGCAGCGCCTAAAAATTTGTTTAGTTTCGTTTAGTTTTCGGATTTCGTTTATTTCATTTTTGGAATTCGGACGAATTCTCGAAAATTCAACTTGAGGTGGGGTAGCAGAATTGGCCCATTTGTCATTTCTGGTTGCTGTGCTCTAGTCTTTACTATTAAAGAGACATTAAAATCCTTCTCTTAATTTGTTTTTATCCGTTTAAATGTTAACAGTGCAAGCACAGGATTTGGACGAAATCCGTTCCAAATCCGAAATTTTGGATTCAAAATTTCGGATTCGGATGCTTTCGGATGATTTCGGAAATTCGGATGCTCCGAATCTACGAATTTCCGAAATTTCGTCCGAATTTTGATTTGGAATGAAACGAATCGCACATGTCTACAAATCAGCACTGAAAAAGCGTGTAGTTCAGTGTGAATGAGGTCTAAAGGATTTCATAGGTAGAAGGCAGGCATTATGAATGCAAAAAACAAGGTTTTAAAAAAAACTGGACTCACGTGTATCTCTACATGTTTGAATGTTTAGTTACGGTGGTTAAATAACATAGCCTTCTGCAATGACATTAAAGGCTTAGTTCAAATGTTGTACTACTTTTGCAAAATGCAGCAACATTGATCTAATGATCAATCTACAATTACTAATGTTTGCAGTGGAGCCTGCAGAGCATTGCACCCGGGGTCAGTGTGTCACAGGTGCAATGCTCAGGCTCTTGCAATGTTTTCCATCAGCCTCAGGTCAGTACAGAGGTACAGATCTGGGCTGGAGAAAGACCTGCTGAAATGAGGGAGAGGGATCACCGGTGCGTCTCTGCATAGCCCATCTGCTGCTGTGGCACACAGGGTACTAATGTAATGTAAACAATCCCAGTCTTGAATGATGGAGCCACACACAGACACGCTAAATTAATATGATGTTAAACTTACAAATGCATTCAGGTACCTTAACTATTAAGAAAAATGTATCTTCTTTGTGTATCACTCAGCTGTAGTTCCTCAAATCATCTCTGAATTCATGCTGACATTGTTCTTCCTTCTGGGGGGTGACTACTTTTGTTCCCCATGGTCCCTGTGTGTGTTGTAAATTAGTCACCACTCCAAGCTCCCTCCCGTGATGGACTACAATCTCATGTCTAGTTTACTAATTTGCATTGAGATTGTAGTGCATAATGGTAGCGAGCTTAGAGTGGTGGCTACTTTACAACACACACAGGGATTCAGTGATGATTTGAAGATCTACAGCTGAGTGATATACAAATAAGATACATTTTTGTTGATGGTTAAGGTACTTAAATGCAGTTTTAGGATTTAACTCCTGAGTTTCAGGGCACAGAATGCAGCTGATTCAAACAGTAAGATGCACCCCACAATTCAGGTAAAGGAAGAGCTGAGGTTTTGGGGATGCTATATGCAACCTTGCTAAATGCTACATGTGTAACATGAAACATGTTCTAAAAGGTGGACTAAGCCTTTAAAAACTTAAATGTCATTTAAGAGCAAATACTGACAATGTAAACTGTCACAAAGCCAATGACTCCCAGGGAGAAATGAAAAACTGTAATTACCCCCTGAGAAGATGTGAATCAGTTATGTGCTGTCAGTCAAAAATCTGGGCACGGAATTATTTTTTGCGAGGATGATGGGTATTCAATGCTCTGCAAACGACAGGGGTCACACTAAAAACCTTGGACACTGGGTTAAAGGAGAACTATGAGGCGAGTGCTTTTCACTCACCTCATAGTTCTAGCTGACCGGTGACAATGAGACTGTCACAGGTCGGCTCAGTAGATCGGGAGGTGAGCAAACACATACCGGCGTTCGCTCAACTCTTGATCCTGTCACGGCTCTCTGCCGTGACAGGGGAGGGGCTGGATTCCCCCCTCCCCGCTCCGATCCGCCAGCGCTGACTGGCGGAACGGACGGGGGAGGGGGCGGGTACAGCTGGCTCTGCCTTTTAGATAGGCAGAGCCAACTGTCAGTCACGCAGCTGGGCGGATCCCGGCACAATTGTCGGGATCCGCTTCAGCTGCGGCGTCTCAGTATACCGCGAGCTACAGCTCGCGGTATACTGAGCCTAGGATGACGGGAAGACGCTAGTTTGTGTCCTCCCGTTACCCTAAGGATAACTATGGGGAAAAGACTTAACCCCATAGTTCTCCTTTAAAATCTGACTCGCTTCCCCTTTCCCAATATGTTCTCTATTTCAAAGTTCCTTTTAGCTCCTACTTTCAGACAAGCTGTACAATCTCAGATATTTTAAACTATCCTGCCAAGCTTTTACATCCAGACCCTCCACCCCAGGGTCCTATTGAGAACTGCCTCCTGACTACCTCAATATCTATTATTAGATAGACCTGCACAACATGCATTCTGAAGGCTAAACTGACAAGTCAAGAGTCAGCAGGATAGTGAGATAAAGGTACGGTTCTGGGAAAATCACAGGCTGTCAGGACGTTCAGCAATGCACTGTACAAAGCCTTTATGCTAGAAAACCATACAGCCAGCCGAAAACATTTTGCGAAAGATGGACAGCAAGCGTGAAGCACAAACACTTCGAGAAACAAGTTTGAGAAATATTATTATAAAAAGTATAGCTAGGAGAACACTTATGAAGGAAAATGTATGCAGAGTAATGTTAAAAGATAATACGGTAGATTAATTAATTATGCAGGATCTGAATTATCCTGAGTCATTTCCACTTACAGACCTTTGTTCACATAAAGTCAGTAAGCTCTGTGTGAATTACTGCTGAAGATTACAGCCAAATATCGCACGGGACTTTTCACACCATCCTGCCATAATCAAAAACATTTTTTACATGTAATGTTGAGCGATACGTCTTGCCAATGTAAAGTGAACGATTGAGGTTTGCTCATCTGCTCAACTGGAGGGGAATTGAAAATCCATTTATTCATATCTATTCACAAAGCCTGAATGACATTGAGGGGGATTTATCAAGCTAGTTTCTGACAGATTCAGAAGCCTATATCGTATACTGGGATCTGTAGAAGGATCTGCAGAAGGACTAGACTGCAGTAAGAATGCTTACAGGAAGCCTGTCACAAACTCTGCCAATTTAAACTGGCAGTAAAAACCATCTACAGCTCCTGCGAAATAGGAAGCTGAAGTCATACAAACCACTAGTTAGGCCCGGGGTGAAATACGCAAAGCAATAGGCGGAGGGACTACATGACTGGGGTTTAAAGGGACAAGAGACGGAAAGGGATAAAGAAATGGGAAAAGAGGTAGGGAGTGTAGGTACAGGAGTGGTGGGGTGGAGCGAAAAGGAGTGGCTTCAGAGGCAGAGCAGTGGGTTGGATCTAGCATCTAACAGTGGGAGAGAGTCAGTGGTCCTGGAAACTTCTCACTTCCCTTCCCTTTTATTGTTTTCAATTGGTATCCAGCTGGGTTCCTGGTGGTTTTATGGGTTTTGTACGGTGTTGTTGTAGCAGCAGGTGGGTTTTTAAGGTCCTTGAAAGTGGACATTGGGCAAAAATGTCAAGTGTGCAAGGCCTGTCTTAGGTACAGCCCTACTCCCCTGCTGTTTTACTTGTTTAAAAGTTCAACATAATAGTGGTTAGTGGTCGTATCTGCTATTAATGGTGAATTGCCTCCGAGTTGGTGTTCCTGCAGCTGGAGGTCTACATACGGGTATGCAGATATGGATCCTTGAGTAAAGTGCCTAAAAGGACCTTGGGCCCCAATTTTGACTATGGGTGTTGTATAGGTTTTATATATGTTTTATTTATAATTTGTTAATAAAAGGCTGCTTTGGTTGCGTAATTATTTCAAAGGGGGTTTTGGGGCATTTGAGTGGTCATGGCAGCCTCACTTGAGTAGAAGGCCTCTTTAATACCCTAGTCATGACTTTTGCTGCAAAAGTCAAACAAAGTTTTATACTATTCCACCTCCAGAGCCATCCTGTTGGTCCTCTAACCTGAGGGGTTGTCTCGATGACCAATAAAGAGGCTTGAAAGGTGGAGGCCAGGAGGCTGGTGCAGCCATGCTCAGATTCTATGGAAATGGCTGTCAATAGCTCTGCATCTAGTGATTATTATGACATGAAGATAACCCTATTTGATAGATAATTTCTAATCACACATTAAAGTGACACTAAACTCAGGAGTTAAATATCAAAAATGCAAAGTTTGAATTGCCCAGATTTACTGACAGATCTACTTTAAACTATATGTTAACCTGGAGATTAATATTTAAGTTATGCATTTGTTTAGTAATAAACCATTTTGTACATTTTGCTTCTTCTTCCACTACACACTCATTTAGTAGCAAATACCTGGTGGTCTTACCTGCCATTCTCTTCTCTTTTCTTGTTGCAATCTGCCAACGCCAAGCATGGAAGCAGTAGTCAGCGTGCATTCGTGAGCTTGTGGAATGGAGGTACAGGGCCTGTTGTCTCTTGGCCACCTCCCTCGACCAGCCCTGCTCTAATTGATTGACGGAGGCTTCCCCCACTGTCCTATACATCATTTTGCCACCTGTCCTTCCTGCTTCAGACATCCCCCTGGCCATGCCCCCCCACTACTGAAATGGAAGTGGCTTTTCCCTATAATAAGAATAATAAGAATAATGTGTAGGCTGCCTCTTTCAATCGCCCTGTACTGCAAAGCTCAGACTGGGAGAGAGAGAGAGAAATCTAGAACAAGGCGCTGCAATGTTCCTGCGCTTACATGGTGCCTTCTGATAGGAGGAAAAAGCAGAGTGACAGAGGAATGAGCGTATCAGGCTTCTCCTCTTTACTGTTCAGTCACAGGCTGGGGGAGAGACAAGACCTGTAAGTGTTACTCAGCTCCAGAAATATCCTTAGACCCCAAGGGACTCATATACACACATGCACGCGCTACACACACACTTACACATAAAGGTTGAACTTGATGGACCTGTGTCTTTATTCAACCTCAAATACTATGTAACTATGAATAAATGGACAAAAATGCAAATCCTTTGGCAGCCCAACAGCTCCCACATATGAATATGTATCTGTGTATTTAGCTCTTTGCCTAGAGCTCTGCCAAAGGCTGAAACACTGGTTTTGGGTGGACTGATCCTTTAAGGGGTAAATGGCTTGACTGCGACAATCTCAGTGCTGAGAGTACACAGATCCCTAGGTACACTTTGCTACAAGAACATACCTAGTAAGGTGAACCGGCATTATGTTACTTATTAAAAAGGGGACAGGTACGAGGCAAAGTCTCTCTAATAAAAATACATCTTTTTTTTTCGCTTTTCTGATAAAAGTTTACAGCCTAAAGGCATTGAATCCTTACTGCTAATGTCGCCATGGAAACCTTTAATATGATTGAAAATGAAAATAGCCAGGGAAAAAATATATATATTATTTTATTTTTTTCCTGTGTTGCTGTACGGGTATATTTCTGAGATGTAAAAAGGGGAAGTGTGCCGTCCATTTACTTGCTTACATATTTATGCAGAATGTTTATTACGCATACAAGACAGCCTGAGCAAATGCAGCTTTCAGGATATATTTATTTTCTTAATACAAATAATGAGAAGCTGAAGCTCAGGAAGAAAACTCAGAGAATGGGAATTTAATAATGTATTGTGGCTGAGTAAGATGTACTTCTGTAATATTGCTTTGCCTTCTTTTGTCTTTCATCTCCATTCCCTCTTCAACCCCTCTTTGGTTCATCTTTTATTACTTTATCTTCCCTCTTTCACTTAAAGATACATTCCAGTTAGAAAAAAAGAAAATAAGAACTGTTTTCAAGCAAAACATGCATTCAGCATCCTTGTTTTTCTGTGCAGTCGGTTATTGGTTTCATCGCTTGGCAAACCCATTTGACTGGAGCAAGTCACACTGAGATGATGGTATCCGTAGGCTGCAGGCAGGAGGAAGAATTTACTGTAGGTGACCATACACCTTACAATTATTTTACTCTCTCTTCGTCCCGTCATAGAACCGTTGTTCAAATTCTGCACGACTGCCGCATCATGCACAGACCAATGTGGATTTCATTTATCGCTTGTTGGCAATACTAACTGACCGAATTTCAAAAACGGATTTTAGTTTGTGCATGTGCAGTGTTCATGTTGCTATTTTTTTCATACAAAAACTGCACTAATCCATCAATTTCCATGCGATTCAAAACAAACATTCTAGCCTCCCCGACAGACGAAATGTTGCCAGTTTTACAATAATTCTGAATTTCACTTCCCATCAACTGGCCGATTATCGTACGAAAATCCGATTTATTTATTTATAGGGCTGTGCAAATTAACGATTAATTTCTCAATTAATCGTTAATCTTTTTGATCGATTAAAATATTTTTGATCGATTAATTTTTTTTTAAAACTCTCTGCACGAGTGCCAGCCAAGGCATTGGCCTATACATATACAGCACAGCAATGAAGTCATACAATGAACTAGGATCACACTAATCCAGCACGTTATTATTCTGAGTTGCCCCCCGTGAGATTAATAACGTGCTGGATTAGTGTGATCCTAGTTAATTTTATTACTTCATTGCTGTGCTTTATGTGTATAGGCCAATGTAGTTGGATCTGTATGTGCATTATAATTAATCGAAATTAATCAATTAATCGATAAAAAAAAAATTCGATTAATCGAACACAAACATTTTAATCATTACCAGCCCTATTTATTGAGGAAATCGAACGATATCCACAAGGTGTAGTCTCCTCTCCCCAGTGATCCAGGGCCATCTTTAAAATGTTTTGGATTCCTGGTTAAACATTTTCTTGCCCAACCCCCCTACCCACCACGCACTCGCCCTGTAATTTTACTCTCCACCCCAACATGTGACATCACGCAATCATGCTGAGATGGAGAGGAGCAACACGATGCGAGGCCGATCGCATGGTAAACAGAATGGTGCCGGGTGTGTATCTTTTGCAGGTGTTCTGTCAAAATAGCCAACTCGTCAAAGCAGTTGCCACTTCAGGCCTGTTGCCTGTCAAAATTGCGTACGCGCACTGGCAGCAGATCCTTCACTATAATGGGCTGCCTCACTGGCCAGAAGGAACATGCCTCTGGCAGGAAGGTGCAGACAAGTGTTATCACTATTGGGTAGTGCTAAAGTTTTGTCAGAACCACTGGAGAAATCAGCCATAAGGGCTTGTTCACCAAATATTGTGCGTTCCAGAGCGGTAGTGGTGCCATTGAATTGAATGCACCTCCACGCCCCCTCCCACCCCATAATGCAGGGGGAAGTTTTGTGAGGGATTGCGGTGCGTTCCTGCAGCTACCGCTCTGGAACGCACCACATTCGGTGTGAACAAGCCCTAACAGTGAGGTTTTGGAGGCCTCTAGGTGTCTGTATTTTTGCCCTTTTTTTCTTGTTTTTTTAATTTGTTCACATGACTGCAAAGCTCTAGCTCCTATGTATAATGTGCAGGACTCACAACGGGCTGAATTCCATAGAACAGTGATGCCACCTGCCAGTGTTCACTGCTATAGGTGTTGTTGGAGATGGAAAACATTTCCCTTCCACTAGCCGCACATTTACACATAGGAGAGCTTTGCGGTCAAGTGACCGTATATAGAAAAAAAGGGAAACAATTGTGATTTATGATAAAATGCATGCAGGGCAACAGGGAGTGAGCCTTTCAAAGGTGGAGTATGTTGTAGCACAAACTTCTACTTTAAATAAAATTGATCCAAAACCTTTAAAAAACATTTATAATTTCTCTTTTCTGTACTACACTGTAAAGTCCAGCAATTCCAGTTTTCAGATGCTACACTGATTACGGTCTCTGGATCAGTTCTTGTGATCACACAGAAGTAAAGGACCAGCCTGCTGCTAAACATACATATAAACCCTTGTATCACAAGCAGTCCTTTCTGCGGCAGGCCATTAGATTCTCTGACAAATAATGCATCCAGACACAACACAGCAGACACAGCTAAGCGGCTTTTCTTTTGACTTACTTATTATTGAATTCTGTATTTTGCCTGTAATTGTCCTTTTAAAGCCAATATCCTATTTTCTAATTAGGAAAAAAAATGACATAACATCAAGAAGGATTATAGGTTATTAAACGCAGTTTAAAAATAACTAGCATAGTCGCCATCTGTCCCTGATTTTAAAGTAAATCTGTACTGGACAAATAAGGAGGCCGCCATTACTAACCTCTACTTCTGAAAATACTAGGGCTCTGGCTGTCATGCTGATCCAGTTCCTTCAATACGTTGTGACTTGCCAATAAGTGTGCAAATAAGGAGTTTTGACCTCAGTCTGACTTTGTTTGCTACATGCTTGTTTCAAGTCTCTTTAAAAATCTTCCACCCAGCGTATAATTGGGTGAATGCAGTTTGTGCGGCACTACTGCCACTAGATGGTGCTGAAGAGCCATCTAAACGGCTATACTCTGGGCAGAAGATTTATAAATCCACCCTAAAGTATTGAAGACAGAGACAGCCAGGCACCTAGCAGCATGGCAAAGTGTTGGAAATAGAGTTGGGACAGGTTAGTAGACCTTGTCTGCTACTATCTTCCCTAGTTCCAATAGTATCTGCTTCTGGCTATCAACACCTCTTCATTGCATAGACAGAAACACTACCGGCAAGGCAAAAATTCTTGTATCTACAGACATCTATGAAAGGTTGAATATTGCTTGCCTATCTAACCGTTAACTAATGTCTATGGAACTCTAAGACAACTAAATGCACAGTTGAAATGCATATTGAAAGGATTCTGCTATTTACAAGCCACATATGTGCTGTGGGATTGTGGACCCTGCTTCACGTGTTGACGTTTCCTGACCACATCCCCCCACCATTCCTTAGTACCAATTCTGGCAGATGACATTGGAACTCCTCATGTTCATAATTTGACCTGACTCCTTCCCCTTCACATGCTCTTATCACCACCTAACACCCCTCGGGGGGCCCAGAAGGCCTCCCACTCCCTCTCTGCTGCCCTTTCTGTTCCCCCCCTTCTCTGGTCCTTTTAACTCTCCCTACTCTTACTTCTTTCGCCCCCTTTCTTCCCCTTTCCTTCTTATTGTACCCTTCCCTCGCTCTTTTCCTCTCCATCTCATCTTTTCCTTCTCCCATCTCCCCTTGGTTTCTAAATTTCTCATTCTTTTTCTTTCTCTTCCCCATTTCTCCCCTGTCCTCCCCCCTTCTCTCTCGCTGCCTTTCTTTTTCTTTTCCCACCACTCTTTGTTTTGGCATGCCTTGCCCTTTCATGGCTTTTTCTCAGAGTACCTATGCACTTTGGATTTTTTCCTCCTTACGCCAGGGCCTGTCACCGATTATACTCCAGTTGCGTATTAGGTCACGACCAATTGCTTCTGGTTTTGATGGCTATGGGAATTCTTGTAACAGGCTCCCTTTAATTAACGCTATTTAGACAACTGCTGGGCAGCCTTGTCTCCCCTGCCCTTTGTTCCATGGTTCTTTTGTACTTATTGTATGTTTTGTTTTGCAAACATATTTTGTTAATTGTTCCCAGTTTGCTGTTCATATACCTTAATAAAAATGTATTGAAACAAAATACATATATTGAACCATCTGGGCTACTAAAATATTGTTATATAGGTTTATTGGCAGACAGTACAATTAGCTCCTGGACCCTATGTGTAGACATGACTGCCCAGCGTATAATGCCCTGATTGGTTGCAGATACTGCCCTTCTTACTCCCAGTGTGCTATGTAATGGGTTCCAGGTGTCTGATATCAGAGCAGATTCAGATGCTTATGGCTTTTCTATGTAAAATGCATTTAATGGTGCTTTAATGTATAAAAAACTAAATGAAACACTATTTTAATATCTTATTGGGGTTCATCTTTGAATGTTCAGTTCAACTGGTACATAATGGAGAGTTAAATCACCTGATAATTTCTGTAACTCTATTAGTGAGATATGTATGCTAGGGTTATTAGTTCTACATACACATCTGAGTTTACATGTTTATTGGCAATTGTGGATCATTGGTTTGTGTGTTTCTTCAGGCATATTGAGGCGTTTGTGTTTTAACTAATGGAAAGCTAGTTACTAGGTTGAGGAGATGGTTGTCTAGGCTTGAAAAATACTAATTTTGAGGCACTTTCCAGCATTCTTCAGGTGCTGCCATTGAATTCTGTTGGGCTAACAAAACACCCAAATCTGCTTCAAAAGTAGCTCATCTTTGAGCTTTAGGAGTCAAGCTACAGGTGATTATCTGTGAACAGGCACAATTTAAAAGCATGGGGTTCTGGTTGTTGAGCTTCAAGCTCAAAATCGTTCAGGTAAGAATCAGAGTCCAATCCTCCCTTTGGAATTTTTTTGGACAGGGACAGAGTTAAGAATTATGGTAGTTCCACTTTTGAGTAAACTAACCCTTTAAGGTGGTCAATCTGCAATGTTCTTTAGTATAATGGCTGAAGATAGATGATATGTTTTAGATTGTAAGCTCTCATGGGCAGGGCCCTCCTAACTGGCTTTTATTGAATTATATTGTAAAGTCTTTTTTATTGTAACTATATTGTAAAGTGCTGCACAAACTGTTGGTGCTATATAAACCCTGAATAATAATAATAATAATAATAATAATGTAATGGCAAGACAGCCCTTGGACAGACAGGTCTCTTATCAAACAGGGTGGATGAATTGTCTGCCCTCGACATGAGCACGTTGCTGCTGCAACCTTTCTCCTGACTACATTGACAGGGGCATACAAGTGGTGAAAAACTGCTACCTTTGTAAGATTAAACCTGCATCAATCATGTTGGGAAATCTCTGTGAAGCATAATGAGTGTTCAAGGCCCTCTTGTCTGTTTTTTATCACTCAGGTATTGTCGCTGTCTAATTATCTCCAGCAATGCTTGGATTGGCTGATCCATGGACATCAAATAATCGTGAAATAAAAGAAAAATCTTTTGATATTCAGATTGTTAACCCGTCTGATTGTCCTTTTATATCTATGGCCAGCTTCAGTCACTGCCCGCACATATATGTTATAGATGTTTATGCTTTGTGCTTTATGGCTTTTTATGTTTCATTCTGTATTTCACCTTAACTGTCGCTGCACACTATACAGCACCTTGGCTGTTCCATCTGTGGAAGTAACTAAAGACCCCATGGGAGGTTTCCTTCCTGTTCCTCCTCCGTCACTACGCTACCCCTAGAGAGACTCAAAATCTCTGTAGACACAAAAGGTGGAAAGAATATAACACAGCAACCCTCCCTTATTCCCCATGGCACCTGGGTACTATGACAACAGGTGTGGCAGAATTGATGGTACCAGATGCTAAGCATGCCCATTTCTAAGCTGGCACCATATGAGTTTTACTAGCTGCTCCAATAAGACGGTACCTGCCATAAAGCTTATGGAGCAGAAAAACAGCACATTGTCTGCCTGTTTATTGCTGGAATTAGATTTTGGGCATATAGTTCGCGCTGGCATGAGAAAGACGGTTTGTTTTGTGTTCTGCTCCAAGACGCCTAGTTCTGCTTGCTTTGAAATTTGGCTGTCACAAAACCTGTGTTCAGTGTTCTGTGTCATACATAGCAGTGCACCGGATGCTGTGACCCCCTCCTTCCCATCCGAGTGGGGCTCTTGGGCTGTACACACACATCTATACCATCCCCTGATGCTGTAAGTTGTGGCACTTATCGGTACGCAGTGGCATGTGACAGCTCAGTGATGGATAACACTCAGTTTCACATTGAGAGACGTCTTCCCGCGTGCACTGATCTATAATAATGCGCTCACTGTGTACTGGTCTAGACTGTGAGCTCCCTTTGTGCTGTGATCTGATTATCAGATCCCTGTGTGTACAGCTCGCTGGGATTACTCATTTACAGCTATAGGCTCACAGTGGGCAACGTGATGTTACATTGCTGTGAATATTTAGACTAAAAGATTAGGTTTTGGTTTTTTTCTGCTGATGTGCGATTATCTGCTGCTTTATTCGCCAATGTATCAGTTCCTCCAGTGCTGTAATCTATATTGAAATGTGAATCGTAACTACCCACTCAACAATCAGAAACTG
>NW_017306320.1:893624-911060 GCF_000935625.1 Nanorana parkeri | reverse complement strand
TGGCAGCCGATGGATAGAACATCAGATGAGCAGTTACAGGGTGATAAGGGAGCCTCATTCTTAAAATAGTCTAAAAAAAGAAAGGATCTTCTGGCATAGGCCAGCAAGTTTCTCCCCTTTAGATGGCTTTACCCCTATGTGTTGCTGTAACACATTTCATATAGTGCGGCACGCCAACGCACAAGTGCTCACGGACCTACCCCAGCACACATGATGCATTAAGTTCTGGTTCACACCTGAGCGTACGCGAACGCGCAAAACACAAAAACAATACATTCCTATGGGGCTCATTCACACCTGGGCATTCATATGTGCGTGCGAAAATATGGACCGCAGCAAAAAGTACATGAGTGATTTTCTGGGCAGTTGCCGCCCATTCTGACTATGGTTGTAGCCTCAAATGCAAGAAAAATGTTGTGTTTTTGTCTGTGTGTACAACCGCGTGAAAAAAAGCGCTGAATTCCAAACGTGCAAGTGTTAACGGAGCCTTAAAGAAAAAGAAACGCAGATCCAGTTTTCCGTCCTTTGCCATGTGATGGCAGCTTATTTTAAATGAATAGACTGCCTAAGTGCTACAAATGTTAATCTGCCACAACCCATGTGTTAATGTGGGAGCAGTAAAGCACAGCAGTGCTATGTATAGGTGTGAAGCAGGCCTTATTGCTTTGACATCCATACTGCAAACTAAAAGGGAACCACAGATTGTCCCTAAAAGACCCTGACACAAACAACTGCAGGTAAAAGCATGAAAAAAATCAAGTATTTTAAAAGCTTACTTGCAGTGTTCTTTTCCTTTTTCATAAACAATTTATTTTACATAAACCTCCTTCCCAGACTGCAAGGCATTCTGTGAATGGACCTATCACTAACCCATCCTTCTTCCATTCAAGGGACACCATGCATTCTGGGAAAATTAATTCTAGGAGTTTTGTGAATGGACGAGGGGACAAGAAGGGGAGGGCCAACGACGTGATCCTTCACAGTTACAGCCGCAGCCTCTCCCACTAATCAACAGCAAGCAGAACATTGGATACGCTTAATTAGAGTCCATTATTAGACTGGTGCTGTATGCCTTAAAGATATTTTCTGGACTTTAGCTTTGAAGATTCAAACTGGTCACATGATTGAAAAATACCTGACCAGAGATTACCTTCAGTGAATTCTGATTGATTGTTATGGGTTGCTA
The DNA here is from genome assembly GCF_000935625.1 of Nanorana parkeri. NCBI lineage: Eukaryota > Metazoa > Chordata > Amphibia > Anura > Dicroglossidae > Nanorana > Nanorana parkeri. Next base: position 909,874 of record NW_017306320.1, on the reverse strand, counting down.
GTAGTATTAAACTCTAAAACTATTTTTTAATAATGAATCCAAATCAAACAAATATACATTGCCCAGCAAAGTATTTCTTTACAGTTTTGCCCAAACACTTACAGTTATCGTGTTTCCAAAGAACTGGCTCCAACTCTCTCAGCTTGGCTTCCCTGAACATCCTGTCCAATACAAGCTCACAAGGGACAGAGCAGTCTGCAGCAGCTGTCCATCTTCTAGCCTGGAGAAGGGAGCGGGGAAGAGAGGGGAGCCGTAGAATGTCTTGCCTTATTGTGCCTGGGTGTTTGTGGAGACACACACAACGTACTAGAACACCCAAGGGTGGCTGCATGGGACACTGCAGGGGAAAGGAGCCACCCTACAACAGGATATCAGTTCCAGTGCTCAGGGGACCAGCTGATTCTGCAGGAAACTACTACTTTAAAATATCAAGAAGAAGCATCCATTGTAAGGATTTAATCAGCATTTGAAATAGCTGAAAAAACATTTTGACTGTAAGGCTCCATTCACACACAAGCGGTTGTCTGTGCATATTTGGCTGTATGAATATGCGCGGAACCGCTCTAAACATAAAAAACAATGCACTTTAATGTGTATCGTACAGATTATTGTGGTAACCGTGCGGTACAAAACTGCGCGTCCCACAAACATAGTCCAAGTGCGATTTTAGGGGCAGATTGCGCACGTTCAGAGCAGAATCTGTGCAGTTGTAAAGATTTTAGCATTTTCGTGCCGTGCGATCTTCTGCACGGAAAAACGTGCGGGAAACACAAACTCTATATGTGAATGGAGGCTAACTGTTTAACTACAACAAACTAAAGTGTGGCTGATTACTAAGTGTTACCAGACATTCCGTGTATCAGGTCTTCTCTGCTATATTAGCATGACAATGATATTAAGTGACCCCCACTTTCAGTGATCTGCTCATGAAACCATGCATCGCTGATCTCAGGACCATCATGCCTGTGCCGGTCAGACAGCGCAATGCCAGAATACTGAATATGCATGACTTTCTGCCATAAAGACTCCCCGAGACAAATGCTTAGAGGGCGTTTAGGCAGAATTTGTTCGTGTGAGGCTCCAGGCAGAACATTACCTGAGCTAACTGCTTGGAAAATCATGGATGTTCCTTGCAAAGGCATTTTGCGGTTCACAGTGCTGCTGTGAGCTAGGATAGATTTTTCCATTATTGTTCTCTGCATTGCATTCTTTCCGAGACACTATGTGGGCCAGTTATGTATGCACTGATATTTCACCATGCTTTTCGGAACTGTACAAATTGCTGTGTTGCATTCAGTTCCTATTTACATTAGTGGTCACTGATCTACATCACGTTCATATATATATACTGCTCCTGTATGTTCTGATCTATCAGCTGTGTGTACGTCCTGTTTTGTATTACCTCCATGGGTGTAATGAGCTGTATTAGCACCTGCCCATTAATCCAGTATGAATATATAAAGGGTTAATGCCATCTTAAGAGAACGCTAACGCTGTGTGAATGCCGGTAGCAGCAGGGGTTTTCCAGCCATCATTTTTGCCCTTAGATATTCTAGCTATGAATCAGCAAAATGTGCTACATTTTTGTTTGGATCTAGTGAACATGACAACTCATACCTACTCATTCTTAGAGAGAACATCCTTGTTAAGAGGTGGCTGCAAGGACAACATTGGACTGTTAATGACTTAGGAATTTATAAACTTTCATAATGTGTCTACATGTTTACAAAGCACTAAATATCATCTGATCTGTGCAAAATGATCTCCATCATGTCTAGATGCACTGCTCTATGACTATCACCTCCCTGGGTGCACTGATCTGTAACTATCACCTCCCTGTGTGCACTGATCTGACTATCACCTCCCTGTGTGCACTGATCTGTGATTATAACCTCCCTGTGTGCACTGATCTGTGATTATCACCTCCCTGTGTGCACTGATCTGTTATTATCACCTCCCTGTGTGCACTGATCTGTGATTATCACCTCGCTGTGTGCACTGATCTGTTACTATCACCTTCCTGCGTGCACTGATCTATGACTATCGCCTCCCTGTGTGCACTGGTCTGTAATTATCACTTCCCTGTGTGCACTGATCTGTAATTATCACCTCCCTGTGTGCACTGATCTGTAACTATCACCTCCCTGTGTGCACTGATCTATGACTATCACATCCCTGTGTGCACTGATCTGTGATTATCACCTCCCTGTGTACACTGATCTGTGATTATCACCTCCCTGTGTGCACTGATCTATGACTATCACCTCCCTGTGTGCACTGATCTGTAATTATCACCTCCCTGTGTGCACTGATCTGTTACTATCACCTCCCTGTGTGCACTGATCTGTTACTATCACCTCCCTGTGTGCACTGATCTGTTACTATCACCTCCCTGTGTGCACTGGTCTATGACTATCACCTCCCTGTGTGCACTGATCTGTTACTATCACCTCCCTGTGTGCACTGATCTGTTACTATCACCTCCCTGTGTGCACTGGTCTATGACTATCACCTCCCTGTGTGCACTGATCTGTGACTATCACCTCCCTGTGTACACTGATCTGTGATTATCACCTCCCTGTGTGCACTGATCTGTTACTATCACCTCCCTGTGTGCACTGATTTGTTACTATCACCTCCCTGTGTGCACTGGTCTATGACTATCACCTCCCTGTGTGCACTGATCTGTGACTATCACCTCCCTGTGTGCACTGGTCTATGACTATCACCTCCCTGTGTGCACTGATCTGTGACTATCACCTCCCTGTGTGCACTGATCTGTGACTATCACCTCCCTGTGTGCACTGATCTGTTACTATCACCTCCCTGTGTGCACTGGTCTATGACTATCACCTCCCTGTGTGCACTGATCTGTGACTATCACCTCCCTGTGTGCACTGATCTGTGACTATCACCTCCCTGTATGCACTGATCTGTGACTATCACCTCCCTGGGTGCACTGATCTGTGACTATCACCTCCTTGTGTTCACAGATCTGTGATTATCACCTCCCTGTGTGCACTGATCTGTGATTATCACCTCCCTGTGTGCACTGATCTGTAACTATCACCTCCCTGTGTGCACTGATCTATGACTATCACATCCCTGTGTGCACTGATCTGTGATTATTACCTCCCTGTGTGCACTGATCTATGACTATCACCTCCCTGTGTGCACTGATCTGTAATTATCACCTCCCTGTGTGCACTGATCTGTTACTATCACCTCCCTGTGTGCACTGGTCTATGACTATCACCTCCCTGTGTGCACTGATCTGTGACTATCACCTCCCTGTGTGCACTGATCTGTGACTATCACTTCCCTGTGTGCACTGATCTGTGACTATCACCTCCCTGTGTGCACTGATCTGTGATTATCACCTCCCTGTGTGCACTGATCTGTTATTATCACCTCCCTGTGTGCACTGATCTGTGATTATCACCTCCCTGTGTGCACTGATCTGTGACTATCACTTCCCTGTGTGCACTGATCTGTGACTATCACCTCCCTGTGTGCACTGATCTGTGATTATCACCTCCCTGTGTGCACTGATCTGTTATTATCACCTCCCTGTGTGCACTGATCTGTGATTATCACCTCCCTGTGTGCACTGATCTGTGATTATCACCTCCCTGTGTGCACTGATCTGTGATTATCACCTCCCTGTGTGCACTGATCTGTGATTATCACCTCCCTGTGTGCACTGATCTGTGACTATTGCCTTTATGCGTTCACTGATCTGTGATTATCAGCTCCTTATGTACATTAACATTTGATCCTAATCCGATGTGTGCACTGAGCTGTCACAGAGTCTGTGTTAGTAAGTTAATTGCAGATCCTGTCCTAGTCACTGCTGCTTTTCTAATTTCAGTCTTTCATTGTGCACTGCTGCGCGGCCCTATCCCCCCATCCCTGCAGCTGCACATCCTCTATGTGTACAGTTCTATAAATACCCTATTCTTGTGCACACTGCTTTACTTTCATGCAATCAGTAAACGTGCTTATCAAAATGCAGTGCATGACTCACGTTTCCAACCTAGCATATTTCTGACAGGTCTCTATGAGTGTTGCTTGAGACTCCAGCTTCCTGTGTGATCGGCATTGCTTGCTAACACTGCGTTTTACACTGACACCTGCACTGCTGAATGATGGTCAATGTAAATCTGCCAGTTCATCGCACTGTGTTCGCACCAGTTTAAGCAATGCTTGTGTATGGGTTCAAGGTCAGCAGTGGCAGCCCATGTGTCATCCTGAGCACAGGTTTCCTTTGACAACCAAGTTATATTTATAGGTGATAAGTACTGCTATGGATTCTCTGCAACCCCATACCGTCTCCCTATAACAAGTATTCTTCACTCTGTATTCACTCTGCAGTCAAATGCCACCAGATCTGGACTGAAGAGTTAAAGTAGGTCTACTAGTGTGTTCAATAGTAGAAATTAATGAGTTCCTCCAAATACAGAAGCTACATAGGCCTCATAATGGGTGCCCAATCAGCTGCAGGATCAGGACGTTCCCCATCCCACAGCTAACAATAAACAAAGGGGTGGGATGCTTTTACTAGCGTTATTAACCTTATATGGCCACATGGCCATATTAGCTTAAATCATGTACGTAATATAACCGTGTAGCCATATAAGGCCAATGACATCACTGCATCCTGCCCCTTTGTTTACATGTAGTTGTGGGCAGGGAGATTGGGCCGCAGCAGAAAGAGGTTTCTTCTTGGTTCAGAGCCGCTCAGGTTTGGATCAGATTCAGTCCAAACATAAGCTAATTCATAGTTGTGATGGAAATATATCTTATCCCCTGCTCTTTTGCTTGTCTGTAATCTGCCTCTTCTATGCCTTTCCTGCAATATTCAGCAGTCCATACATCCCAACTTTTTGAGAAGTGGAAGAAGTATGTAAGCAAAGGACACAGCTTTTATAAACTTTTATAAATGAACCCCTTTAACTGCAATTCCCCTTCCCCCAGCAGCATATACATAGCTTCCTATGCGGTCTTCATCTCCTTTTTTCCCAGGAATAATACACGCTAAACATATCATTTTTGAATCCATGGTGTTGTATTTTGCCACTCACTTGTATGTTTGGGGAAACAGTTTTGAAACGTTTTTGTTACATTTAGCAGATTTATACATTTTGGAGTAAAACGTTTTGTACTTTAATAAGCTTTGATTAGCGTGTCAGTTCCTCAGTTTCTTTTTTTAAAACCAGGAAAGGAAATATAGACAGAAAATGATGTTCCTCTCTTGTTCCTATAGTGTAGAGCGCAGTGTGAGGTGGAAGTCTGGGTCTTCTCTTCACAGCCCCTTTCTCTCTACTGCCCTCAGTGTGTCAAAAGACCAGTGCAAATGAAACCAAGTTCCCTATTAACCTAACCCCCTGGCACTGCCATGGTTTGGGAAGACGTCTGAGCATTTTTGAGAGCTCCTTGACTGGACTCACTGCATTGATTAAGGGACCGTTCACACTAGGATGCACTGCACCACAACACACGCTTTTCATGCATTGAGGGACATCACCCATTCCAAATAATAGGCTGTAGCACACCTCAGTGCAATTCAGGTCATGCAGACAGGGGTGTCCCTACACTATTTGCCACCGGAGGCAAGGGAAGGACAGGTATGGGGGGTGCATAAATTATCAGGGAGGTGCATGGTACCCCTGCCAAGCTCTGACATCACTGGTTGCAAGAAGATGAGCAGGATACCAGCCAGAGCGTCCCGCTCAGCTCCTGGCTACCCGTGATGTCAGTGAGCAGGACAGGGTGCCAGCCAGAGCGCCACACGCTGCTTAGAGCTCTTAACTACCAGTGACGCTCTCTGCCGTGACAGGGGAGGGGCTGCTGGCGGAACGGACAGGGGAGGGGGCGGGTACAGCTGGCTCTGCCTCTAGATAGGCAGAGCCAGCTGTCAGTCATGGAGCTGGGCGGATCCCGCCACAATTGTCGGTATCCGCTTCAGCTGCGGCATCTCAGTATACCGCCAGCAGCAGCTCGCGGTATACTGCGGCATCTCAGTATAGCTTGCGGTATACTGAGCCTAGGGTGACGGGAGGATGCTAGTTTGTGTCCTCCCGTTACCCTAAGGAGAACTATGGGGAAAAGCCTTAACCCCATAGTTCTCCTTTAAAGTAGAACTAAAGCCAAAAGTTGTTTTGTAGTTTTTGATAGTGTACGGCGGGGGTTATAACCCCCATCAGCTTTTTTTTCACATTGGGAAGGTTTCCCTTCACTTCCTGTTCAATAGACACAGGAAGTGAGAGGAAATCTCTCCAAAGTAAGCCAAATTCCCCATGATCACCAGAACTTGTGTCCCCATTGGAAGATTTCCCATCTATTTCTGTTCTGGTGACAACCCACAATTAGGGTTGCCACACGACCGGTTTTCACCCGGACAGTCCTGTTTTGGAGTCTTGTGTCTGGGTCCCCAGCCAGCGGGCACCTGGACACAAGACACTCAGTGGCGACACCAGCACTTTACATTTTCTGACTGGTGCGGCTGCCGAGGTCCTAGTCAAGCACGATCTCGAGCAGCTGCATCGGCCTGAAACCCGGATCTTCCTCTGAGCCTGTGCTTTAAGTGATTTATCCTATTGAGAAGAACGGGGGAGGCATTCTTCTCTATGTGATAGATCACCAGAACTAGAAGAGAGGCAGGGTTATGTAGATACACATGCGGCTGAAGGGAAGAGGCATGAAGAGGTGAGGTTATGGAAATAGCCGATTGCCAGGGGGAATCAAGATTTACAGGGGAACAGAATTCGACACAACACTGGCTCCCTGACACCGCGCTGCCCACCTGCGGACACCCTGATGAGACACCATAGCCCAGACAGCCCACCTGAGAGTCGCACAGCCCACCCGAGTGTCGCACAGCCCACCCGAGAGTCGCACAGGCCACCTGGAGACATTAGGGCGGCAACCCAGAACAGCACAGAGTATGTAGCTTCACATTATTTTGTATTGCTGTAAAATGTATTGCTGGGATTTGTAGATCTCTATAGCTGGTCTCCTTACTCCCTCACCTGGCTGCCTCTCCTTGCTCTCTCCTCTATAGTCTCAAAAAAAAAAAAATTGCCGTTCACGGCGCTAGGGTGTTCAGGTTTCACTTGAGGAAAAGGTGGCAATCCTGCCCAGAATTTTGGATTTTCTTTCACTTTTAGTGATAATGATCACCAGGACAAATAGAGAAGGTGAATCTCCCTAATGGGGACACAGACAAACCTGACAGGTGTTCTAACCCAAAACTAAAGAACGTCCATTTATACCCGGCTGCCCATAGACTAACATTGATAGTCCCAAAGTACTGAAGATGGTCCATTGTAAAATGTTGTCATATGTGTCATATTTCATCCTCTAGTCTTAGCAGACAAAGTGTAGGCAATGATAAACACTCACCTGTGCACTCGATACCTGGTGGTATACCCTTGTTGGTAGCGCTCAGCAAAGTCCACATACTGCTGGGCCCGATGGAAGGGTCCTCTGTTACTAAGCAACCAGTCGAGCGATGACTGCCCGGTTGACGTAGCCGAGCCATGCTGCCTAGAAATTGTGGCTGTGGCGGATGCCAAACACAGCATTACAGACAGCCAAGTCAGCACCAGCCATGCCCAGTCAGAGCGGGTGTACAGGTGCCACCTCATGCTTCTCGTACGCAGCGAAATGCTTCATTCTCCCCCTCACAGCCTCTCTCCCTGGCAGGAAACAAACAAAAAAAGAAAAAGAACAACGGAGTTAGAGACATGCATACCATAATCATCAAAAAGTCACATGCTTTAGGCCAAGGGTAGGCAAACTCCAGCCCTCCAGCTGTGGTGAAACTAAATACCCATCATGCTGCTGCTTTTGGCAGTCATGCCTGTGGGCTGTCAGAGTCTTGCAATGACTAATGGGATTTGTAGTTGCATCACAGCTGGAGGGCTGGAGTTGGCCTACCCCTGCTTTGTTTGTTTTTTATACATTTAAGTGTTTCATTTTACATTTTGCAAAGTCCCGGCATATACTATCCTGTTATAACATCAGCATTGTCATAGGAATACACACTAGAGTTGTTATTGACAATACAATCAAAGCTTACAATAAAAAATCCCTTTTACGGAGTCCTGCCTTCTGTCTGCCCATCACTTTCATCAACTTCCTGGATTCCCAATGTGCTTTGTGTCTCTTTCCCTGCTTCTTGAAATGACGCTATCTCAATTTCTCCACCAGACTGCATATCCCATCATGCATTGCTTCCAGCAAGCAATGATGATGTTACCTTGTTCAGACATTGAGTTGTAGTTCAGAAGGCTGGCTCTGTGAGATTGGTGACACAAGGAAGTGCATATTCGCAGGGCTAAGTGTGACTGTGTCACTGCTTACTGTAAGTACATATTATACATTTGCAAACTTCTAGATCACTATGGTTATTAGGAGTGGGATAGAACTTATGGAAATTCATACTTATTTTCAGTTTTTGACTATAGATCCCCTTTAACCTCATTCCGTGTCACTTTCTGCAAAATATTCCAAAGTTGTGTTTTACCTCACCATGTTATAGAGCATTAGGGGTTAAGGTTGGACACAAATCAAGGAACATTCACCTGCCTGGATTCACCGCATACTGGTCACCAACATTAGGCATGCTTATATAGATAGCCAGTGTAAGTTGCCGAGGATGAATGGTGGTGAATAGAAATAAAAGCTGAGCTTCAGGCACCGGAATACACTTGTGTATTTATTAAAAGTTAAATCACCGACCTAAAAAATTGCAGGTAAAACCACCGAAAAATCAAGGAATGTAAATGTTTACTTAAAGCGTATTTTGTTTACATAAAACATATTATTATTATTATTCAGGATGTATAGAGAGCGTCAGCAGTTCCTGCAATGCTTTACAATATCAATATACAATATAAAGGGAGACAGTACAATTACAATACAGCTGCAGTTAAGAAACTCAGTGATAACGCGCCCCATCTATGAATGACCATATACTGGCAGCACCCAGACCTAGAGCCCCCCTCCAGAATGACCATATACTGGAGGCACCCAGACTCCCCTCCGGAATGACCGTATAATGGCAGTAGCCAGACCCGCCCGGGAATGACCATATACTGGCAGCACCCAGACCCCTACTACCCAAGATAATGACCATATACTGGCAGCACCCAGACCCCCCCGGAATGACCATATACTGGCAGCACTCAGACCCCTGCTACCCCAGAGAATGACCATATACTGGCAGAACCCAGACCCCCCCGGAATGACCATATACTGGCAGCACCCAGACCCCCCCGGAATGACCATATACTGGCAGCACCCAGACCCCTGCTCCCCCAGAGAATGATCATATACTGGCAGCACCCAGACCCCCCCTCCTTAATGACCATATACTGGCAGCACCCAGAGCATACAACACCCCCCTCCCTTCACAGAAGGAGTGCACACTCACAGCACCCACCACCTTCCCCCTTAAGGGGGTGAATACTGTGGGGACAGACCTGGTGATGCCCAACTATCCCAGAATGAAGATGCAGGTGTCAGCATTGCTGAGCTGAAAGTCTGTAGTGGCATGCTGCAGGACATCTCAGACATCTCAGGTTCAGGGAGTCTTCCACTATAAGATAGCGGCTCCCTGACAACTGCAAGAAAAACATCTTATCCCGGAAAGGTTTACTCTGCAGAGCAAACCTTTCCGGGATCCCCTGCTATCTGTTTTTTTATTTTATTTTGACGGCGGCCGCCACAATAAAAATAAAAAAACAGATAGTAGGGGGAAGCATTAGCTCCACTGCTATCCATCATTCCAGAAAGGTGCCCTCTCCCTCATCTCCCCCTTGACATCTTGTCTGCAGACTCTGAGGCCCCAGGTCTTACCTGCACTAGAGAGGCACCAAAAAGGTACCTGGCTGAGTCTTAGCAACCGATGATGACATAATTGGTTGCTATAGACACTGTTAAAGACTGTGGCTGGCAACAGCGTCTATAGCGACTGATGAGTCATCCGTTGCTAGCACTCAGTCTGGTGCCTTGCTGGTGCCTCTCTAGTGCGGTCTATAATACATTTTTGGGAATTTGTGTTTCAATTGTAACCTCAGGCGGCACACCAGTTGACAATGACTGATTTAGATGTTAGTCTGCTGGTATCATGCGACGAATCTGCAACAAATGTGAACAAAAAGCGCAATGTAGATCTCCATAGGAAGTCAGTTCAGAGTGGTCAATGATGGAGTCACATTGTCTTGGTGAATGTAACATTAATTAGTGTATCAGTGCAGTGAATGTTACAGAAACAAGAACACATCCAAATGTGACTAGTGACAGCAAATGAGCTTTTAAATTAGGCAAATGAATTGTCATTATGAACGCTGTATAAGTAGACCCCACAGACTATACAATTTATAATAAAACATCCAATACACTGCTTAGCAGAATTAAAGCAAAGATGAGACAAGCATTAAATGGAGTAATTGTGTGCCAGGGAACTGTGACTAGGCCATACAATGAATCAGATCAAAATTGACAATAAAGTGTCAGCTTTAAAGCTGAACACCACACAAACAGTTCAGCACGCAGATGAAATGCATATACAGCAGCTGTATTACCTGCCAAAGATTTTGTATTTCTTGCCATCCAGTTCTCAGATTTTCACAGCTTTCCCATAGAGTACTGCCCAGCCTGTTAGGGAAGGAGACCCGATTTTTCTGAATTGCACTTAAAAGAGAACTAGAGAACCACAAAGATAACTATGTGGTAAGCTTTTTATCCCATAGTTCTCTTTAGCGTCACAGAAGGAGATATACTAACGTCCTCCCGTGACCCAAAGCTCAGTATATAGTGGGCTATTGCTCGCTTAATACTGAGAGAGATGCAGCCAGGACAGATAGCGACAATACTGACGAGATCCACCCAGCTGGCTGATTGACAGCGAACTCTGCCTATCTAGAGGCGGAACCAGCTGTGATCGCCCCCTCTGTGTCTTTTCCTCCACTCAGCGATGGAGAAAAATAGAGGGGAGGGGGGAATTCCTGCAGGGAGCGGTGACTGATAGTGATCACTTTCTGCAGGGAGGTGATGGGGAAGTGAGCGAGCGGAAGTATGTGTTCGCTCTCTTCACGATCTATTGAGCCGACATGTGACAGTTTCAATGTCACACGTCGGCTCTAACTATGACGGTGAGTGTAAATGACCCATCCTCATAGTTCACCTTTAAGTTTCACTTACAGGTCTTGTCCCTCCCCCAGCCTGTGACTGGACAGTGAAAGGAGAAGCATCAGACTAATGAGCTCATCTTTCTGACACTCTGCTCTCTCCTTCTATCACCATGTACCTTGTTATCATATAAGCAACACAGAAAAATTGATTGGCTCCTTGTGCTGCATCTCTCTTACAGAGTTTTGCTGTACAGGGGGTTGCAAGAGGATGATACTAAGTCTTTTTTTTTAAAGAACTCCAAGAATTTAGAAAACTTACCTTTACAAGGGGTAAGTGCCTATTTTGTCTAGCGGGGTCACATAAAGAAGATATACTTATCTGATCCTCAGTCCCACCAGGCTGCTAGTCCGATCTCCGCAGCCTCTTCTCCCCCAGTGGTCTAAGGACTGCTGATGTCATCACGTCTAATGCAGGTCCATTGACTTGCATTATATCTTAGGATGCCAAGGGACATTCCATACTCAGAGCAGAGGGAGAGAGAGGTGAGTGGTGACCGCTACGGCAGCTGGGATCAGGTGAGTATATCTCCTTTATTTGAGCCATCTAGACAAAACAAGCACTTAACCCTTGCTGTGCGAGTGTAGCCCCAATGCAAGGGAACTTTTTTTTTTTTTTTTTAATTCCTGGAGTTCTTTAAAATATAATGTATGCTAGCCAATCATTTAGGGGGTTATTCACTAAGCTGTTAAAGGATTAGCCGAAGGCTTGGTTAAATCCTTTATGAAAGGGGCCACTCGGATTCCGATAAGCCCCCTTGCTCGCAGACCCCCACAACCACAGGTCCAGGGTTGTAGGGAAGAGGCCCTTGTCCTCTTCGACATGGGGTCCCTCATGGCAAAGCACCTTATCCATGTCAAGAGCATATGGCCTGGTGCGTTGCAGGAGGGGGAATGCACACTTGTCCCCCCCCCCCCTTTCCTGCTGCTCGGATTAAGGGTCCGGTAGGAATTTTAGGGGGCACCCCACACTTTTTCTTGTTTGTTTTTTTGGCATGGGGTCCCCTCTAAAAAAAAATCGGCTATTTACTCTCTGCTGTTTCGTCCTTTGGAGAATAGAGGTGAAGAGCAATGAACGTTTGCTTCAGCCAATCCAGATGTTTTATCGGCTGAGGCGAATGAGCTAAGGTTGTCAAGTTGAGGCGAAGTTAGGTGAAGCTTGGGAAAGCGTTGCTCGGGCTGCGTGCCATTCGCTGGCCTGGGTTTAAATAGAGTCAGGAAGAGAGAGGATCCACAGGATTGGCCACAAGCAGATTGCACTGATTGGCCAAAAAGCTGCATGAGAAACAGCAGGAGAGGTCGACCGACGCCTAAAGCTGCCAGACTGGTGCAAGAGTGAGTCAGGTTCAGAGCACATGTCTGGAGGACTACAAGCAACAGCATAGCCCTGCATGCCTGCAGAACCAAGGGTAAGAGGTCTGTATATTCTTGTAGAACTACAAGTAACAGCTCAGCTGCAAGTCTGCAGCAGAACTGTGACAAATACATTATACAGCAATGCCAAATAATACTATTATTCGGCATTGCTGTATAATGTATTGCTGGGATTTATAGTTCTCCATAGCTGATGGTATTATTCTGCATTGCTATTTAATGTATTGCTGAGATTTGGAGTCCTCTATAGCTGGTGGTATTCTGCAGTTCTGTATAATGTATTGCTGAGATTTGGAGTCCCTTTACAGCTTGGAGTCAGTGGCAGAACTAACAGGGTTGCAGTGGTTGTATTGCAGGAATCTTGATAACAGCCAGTTCTGCCACATGCTATAATAGTTAGGCGGTTCCCTAAAGAGTTCCAATGATGTCTTTCTGATGTTGAAATAGAATCAGTCTCGGGATGCCATTCCTTCAAGCTAGAGATTAGACTTCTATGGACGTGGTAATAACATTTTTGCAGCATTTATATGGGAGATTTGTAAATTATTCATCGTGTAAGTTACATGATGGATGATCCAAATTTAGTTCCGAATTCAGCGGTATAGAAAGACCAATAATATTTTTATGGGTTTAATAATTGTTTTCCAATATTCGTAGAGTTTAATAGAATAATACCAAGTGTGGGTATGTGGACCTATACCAACTTTACACCTCCAACAGACAGGACCGGGGCTATATGCATTCTATTTCAGACCAGATATCATCCAGATACCAACTTTGAGTAATTATCACTTTCTACTATGTTCCATGTTATAAATATAGAATTAGGGTCCATTCACACCAAAATCGGACCTAAAAACAGACCTACAGTCAACAGAGTTTCATACTCCGTAGACATCCATTGCTTTGCATTTTTTTTTCAATGTATACTCTACATACAGTATGCTACTTTTTCTCAGCACACTGAAACACAATGCAGCAGTGTGAACTGGTCCTTTTCACACCAATATATTTTTGGGCTCTTTTTTGTTCGAAGAAAAGTTCTGTTGAAAAATGGATGGTAATAGATTTGGAGTGAATGAGTCCTTAAGGTGCTTTTCTGATTGCTTATCAAGTTAGGAAATTACATTTTAGAATCTTTTATCAGCTATATTTCTATGGAAAATGGACACATTTTATAGGCTTATAATATAGAGAAAAAGAAGAAAAGTAAACAAGGCAATAATAAAGAGTTTCTGCTTCTAGTAACCAGTCCGATTTCTGAAAATAAGAGATGAAACTGGATTGGTCACTGCAATTGCCAGCTCCCTTTGTGTTTACCTGCCCTCTAGTTTTTACAATGCAGCGTCAAAAACTTTACCCCGTTCTCATTTTTAATAGCCAACAATTAAGCCTGGGAAAACATAAAGAAGAACTCTGGGGAAAAATGATCTTAACCCTTGCACTGGGGCTACCCTTGCACTACAAGGATTAAGTGCTTTTATTTTTTCGTCTAGGAGCGAAAATAACATAGTTATACTCACCTAACTCTTGCAGCGGGCTGGCTCCTAGACCGATCCCTGAAGCTTCCCTCCTCCTTCTCTCCAGCGGCCTAAGGTCCTGTGAGTCATAACCTCCAAGACAGTGCATTGGATATGAGAACACAGAGGGACATTCCTCACTGAAGCGGAGGAGGATGCAGGCTTCAGAGACTGGAGTAGCATTCAGCCGGCTCTGAGGTTCAGGTGAGTATAACTGTGTTATTTTCGCTCTTAGATGAAAATTAGCACTTAACCCTTGTAGTGCGGAGTTAAGATCATTTTCCCTAAAGTTGTTCTTTAAAGTAGTATTAATCTTTCAAACTGTTTTTTTCAATAATAAATCCAAATTAGACCACATATACACTGCCCAGCAAAGTATTTCTTCACCTTTTTGCCCAAGGACGTATATTTTTTTCTTTGCTAGGCTCATCAACCTAACCAACCGCTCAGTGTCTACAACCCCCCTCTGCCAATCCCTGCACTGGCTTCCACTCGCCCAAAGGATACAATTCAAAATATTAACAACCACTTAAAGCCATTCACAACTCTGCCCCAGGGTACATCTCCAACCTTGTCTTAAAGTATCACCCTAACCGTCCCCTCCACTCTTCCAAAGAACTTCTGCTTTCCAGCTCCCTCGTCAACTCCTCCCATGCTTGCCTCCAGGACATCTCTAGTGTCTTTCCCATCCTCTGGAATTCTTTACCCCAACCTGTCCATCTATCTCCCACTCTGACTGCCTTAAGGCGATCCCTTAAGACTCATCTCTTCAGGGAAGCCTATCCCACCTCAAACTAACTCATCCCCACACAGCTACCTCCTATTACTTGCCCCTCCCTTTTAGATTGTAAGCCCTCGTGGGCAAGGGCCTCCTTAACATCTTGTCTTGAAATGTATTGTAATGTCTTCCTTATATTATATTGTAAGCGCTGTGCAAACTGTTGGCATTATATAAATCCTGGCTGCAGTAAAAGCTCTGAGGCTGATTTACTGAAAGAGTTGAGAATCTTCACTCAATAAATAGTAGTTGTGTTCACTTTGCATACCCAACCATGTACAGATGAAATTCCAACTATCCCTAAGGCCCCTTCACACTTTTGCAGTGCGTGTAGCAACGCATCATCTCTTGTATTCAGCAATCCCTCCAGCGCTGGTGCCGGCCTGTGACTCAGCGCTGACTGCTGTGTCTTCTGTTTCTCATGGTGTCTGTCTGACGTGCATGCTCCCGGCTGCGTGCATTGATTTACACTGAGTTTCTCCTCTTCTCCCAGCCGAAGATCTCTACTGCACATGCGCCCACCCCATCATCCTATGCGGCCGCTCGAGAAGCTCCAGATCTTCAGACGGGAGCAAGTGGCGGTGACACAGGTAAGCAATTACCTTTTTGGTAACTTTTTCATTTTTTAAAATGTTTTTGCATATATCTACTGCTTGCAAAGAAGAGTTTAATTATACTTTAAAACCATTGGAATTAGTGTGTATGCGTTTTTGGTGCAGATAAACAAACACATCGTTCTGGGGATGGTGTTTACAAGCCCTCAAACATGGAGGCAAAAGAAAAGTAGAGAGAATCTAATCCTGGTGCTGGAGACCCTGTGATAACTTGGGTTAGGCTGGAAGCATGATGATTTTTGTAGGAGATGAATAAGATCTGAGAACTGCTTGTAACAATCTTATATGGATTAACATGAGGGCGAGCATTGGAGGAGCCTCTTATATTGAGCAGAGATGCTCCAAGACGTTCAAAAATCTCTGCAATCGATGACGGATCTTCTCTATTGCCTACAGACAGAGAGCACCATCTCTTCGTGGTACCTGCACTGAACCAAAATGCTGTCTGCTAACAAAAGATGCAGCCTGTGTGTATAAGGTAATGACAGCTATGACTGGCCTCATTCACATTATTCATCATTATCACTGAAAAGTCAAAAGCAGCATGCAATGAAATATACATCTACATTTAAATGTGAATTAATACAATCAACTCAACGTTGCCAAAACTAATGGAGCCTATGAATTGACTTCACATACCTAGGGCATACTATATGTAAACCCTGACAATTAACATCTCCTATTTAATGTGTTAAATATACCATTGAAAGCCTTATGTTGCGTGCAAAATAACCTGCTGATCCTGCCAGAAATCCAGCACGCCCAG
>NW_017306320.1:884531-893613 GCF_000935625.1 Nanorana parkeri | reverse complement strand
ATTGGTATTTCGAGCAGTGTTATCAGCCCTGCCCAGTTCACCCCTGTGAACTACAGATCATTTCTAATTCTCCTTGTGTCCATAACATGGGATGGGGGAGCTGTTGCACGTTCATGTGCACTCTGCATTGCTATCTCAAACAGTGTTATCAGTCATGCCCAGTTCGCCGCTGTGAATTACAGATCACCTCTACTTCACCTTATCTCTATAACATGGAGGGGAGGTGTTGCAAGTTCCTGTGTGCTCTGCATCCCATAAATGCAGTATGTTGAGTGAGCGTTGTCATTCTAGGACTAAAATTGTCTTGTTGGCATGTCCCTTGTTAGCAATAAAGAAAAAAGCCTAAAAAAAAAAAAAGAAAACTAATGCAGACACTACATCGCAGGACTGGTAAGCTGCAATATATGACATCTTTTGTCCTTGGGTTTAGAAACACTTTAAATCAGTGTTCGGCCACAATTTTCCACCCGAGCTGGTTAAGTCACCCATGGATCATATATCAGCAGATTTGGTAGAAAATTGATGAAATTCAATCTGCACATGGCCAGCTTTAGTCCTATTTTTCTAGAAGACAGTTCTAGGTACAGGCAGACTGGGCAAATTATCTTTTATCTTTTCCTCCCCCAACCTCATCATGCTTTACATGACTATCTGGTCTTGTTATTCTGATACTAGGGTTAGCCCGTAGACTGGGGCAGGAGTGCAGCAGCACAAGGCAGTGGGCCTAGGGGGACAGGACGTATTACTCCAGCCTTACTGTCATCAAATAAAATATACCTCCAGATGTCTGGAAGCAGCTTCAGATATATTCTATTGCACCTAAAACTTGGTGAACTTGGCCATGCAAATCCTACAGTATAACTATAACTGTCTTTGTCTCCATTAGGGAGATTCACTCTCCAACTGTCCTGATCACTAATTTCACTGGAAATGAAAGTAAAGACAACTCCAAAAATTTTGAGTTGTTACCCAAACAGGAATAGAGGGGAATTCTTTGAATGGGGACCGTTGTCCCGTGACAACTGTGTAAGAGGAGATTTCCCTAACTTTGGAAAGATATCCTTTCTCTTCTTCTTGAGTCTACAAGATAGAAAGTGAAGGGAAATCTCCCTAATGAGAAACAAATGGCATAAAAAAAACTGACATCAGTTTTAATTCTTCCCTAAAATGAGAAAAAAGTTTTGTCTTTAGATATACTTTACCTCTCTACAATGCAGTTGCTGCATTAGAATTGGTGAATGAGATGGCCCATCAAAGTGATGGGGCAGCCTTTGCATAACAGAAAGCTAGAGTTAAGAGGTTTCTAGGGTGCTCTCTTATATCTGATACTACCTTTAGGCACCTAGATTGCTATTTGAGAGTTTAGGATCCTGGTGCCCAATATGTGGCTTGCTGAGAGTCGGGCACCAGGTAATCAAAAGCCACTGCTCCAGCATTGGCCACATCACAATGCTGGCCTAATAAAAACAGCAGCAGATGCCAGTGTGAAGGCTTGCCTATCCTTTCCTGCATGCTGGCTTCCAACATACTGGCCAAATTCCAGCAGTGGGGTCCACATGTAAAAAACAGCAGAGGCTGCCAATCAAAGCTCCCAGCTCCATTTCTCATAACTGGGGACTGGGCTATTGTCCGTACAGTGACTGGGCATGGTAGAGGTGACCAGGCCAGCTTGGCTGTCAGATGTGCAGAAGTTAGCCACCTGGCTGATGTCTACGGGGGCACCTGCTGTATTGGTAATATACCAATGGATGTTTTTTTAATGGGTGTAGCTTGGTGCTATGTGACTTGCTGGGACAGGATGGTCAGGCTCATACTTTCAGTTGTGAGATTTGCTTTGCTTCTGTTCCCCTCTTTTTACTATTTATCTACCTGAGTATGTGTTTGTTCTGACTGACAGATGACAATGGTATGAGGCCAGTTCCAGTCGTATGAATACACTGTGGGAGAACTAAAGGGGGCTGTACATGGCTGTCCCTACCATGTATGCTTAGGCCATAAATCGGGGTTCTGCCTTCCCCCACACCTGCCACCCCTCTAATCAGATGCCGTCTGAGGTGACCGCTTCATTATAGGAATGGCCCTGGGACTGTAGACCAGACATTATGTACAGCTAATTTGTGATGTTGGGGGCAGTATCTGAGGTCCTTTATATCTTGCAAGTTGACCACCACAGGTTAGGCATATACTTAACTACAGGTACACTTTAAGCCTTTCAGCTTTTGAACTAGTGCTTTGTATACAACACTGCCAGGCCCAGGTCTGGGAAGGGTAACATGAGTAAGGGCCTAGGGCAGTGTTTGTTCAAGCTCTTGTTTCTTTATCAGAATAAGTAAGCCTTAATCGATGAAACTATGGCCCACGGGGTCCTTTACTCTGATATTAGTTCTATATCTGTGTTATAAATACATTTCACAGTGCCTGTTGATGATAGCAGGTCACCAGAGACCACATAACCCAATCCATCTCTTGTTCCTGCTACAGAAACTTCACAACATCCATAAACCATGTTTATTCCACTCCACTACAAAAAAAGTGCTTATGTCCAATTTCCATCTTTATATACTGTATATTCTGCTGTGTTTACTTTCTTTAATCAGGAACTGACAATACCAATAGTTCAGAATTTGCTTCAGTGAGAAGTTAAAATGGCCACCATTAACACTCATTAAAATAGCAACCGTAACTATAGAAACTGCTGATGGGAGCAGACGAATGGGTTTGCGCGAGTGTAAAGTCTTGTTTTTTCTTCTTTCCATTTTTTTTACTAAAACCTATTAATATAATTAGTTTTCTTACGAACATTCAGTCACCTTTAAATTAAAATTTTCACTTAATTGCTTACTGCACACAGCAAAATGAGTGCTTTACTATAAGATCTGGCTTCATTAAAATTCTGTTCTATAAAAGTACTTAACAGGTCTCCACGGTGTATTCAAAACTGTAAAGTTAAAGGAGGACTCCAAAATGCTTTATTTGTGTTGAAACTCCCATGATATAACCACATTATCATTTTAGGAAAATAAAACGTTTTTTGCTTCCCTCGCTTTCCTACAGCAACGTACACATTGAGAAATGTGATATTTTTTTTAAGGCTACGTTCACCTTTTGGACCATGTTTCATGTTATACCCATATTCAGGGTGTAAAATGAAGGTCACAGGGTCACCCAGGGCTATGCCTTTAATGAGGCAGTCTGAGGTTGTTGCCAGCTTCTCTTTGGGTCACATGGGGGGCATCAGGCAGAGAGACATGGCCGCTCTGCTGCACAATGTTTGCATGTGCTTGCCGCCCCCTTTCCAGCTAGAGTGTCCCAGGTTGCTAAGAACCAGATGGGGAGATGTGTGAGGACCATACACGTCTCCCTGATAAGATTTTACCAACTAAGGATGCTCTAGCCAATGTCCTACCCAGCTTCCGGGAACTGGTGACATCAGGGCGGCGCTCAACAACCACCTTGGCCCCCCCACGCCCACCTCAGGCGGCAAAAAGGCAAGGGACGACCCTGAAGTCACCCCTTCCACACCCACCTCCTGCCCCTTCCACTTACCTGAATTCTTCTGCCTGCAGGCTGCTGCTATATTTTTAATTTGGTGCGGCTTAGCATTGCTCTGTTTACACAAACGCGTCATCCATTCACAGTTCCTTTGACAGGTTCTGTGAATGAAGAAACTACAAGTTCCATCAGCCACCACAAATAATGACTTGTAACTCTTAATGAAATACAAAAGCGGTATGTCAGTGTACTTAAAGTACACTGTAATGAATGGTCCATTCATTCTTACCACCATCCATGTTACTGAATGCCCATAACGAAGTACATACATAGCCAGGAGGAGGAGTCTGTAGGAGCCATAGCATTGCATCCATGATCTACTGATCGCAGTTGCAGTGCTTTACTGGCTCCGATGCAAAAAATAAAATAAATGCACACTTTTACTTTCATGAAGAAGTGCCTGTTTAATATTTTTTCTCAAAAAGTGGACTTTGCCATTTACTCCTGTAGGTGGTCACTCATATAATCTCTGAAGATGTAATGGGAGATCTCCCTAGTCTATAATGAGTGAGCTATGCTGTTAATGGGTGCACAGATGCAAAATTATGAGGGTGTCAATACAGACGTGCCAGAGAACTATAACCTTGAAATATGTGTAATTAGCTTAATGCGACAATAATGATGCATAAGATGCATCGCCCGTCAGGGACCCTGTTGTTCGAAGATGATCTAAAGCTATAAAAGTCACGCTCTTTAATATATTACTGGTCTTTGAGAGTTCACAGGCTGGTAACCATTACATTGATATGTTATTAATAATCAGTAGCTGTAAAATGAACAGAAAACAGGGAACATCGGGTTCCCAAGCACCCATCTTCTATCACATGCTAGTTGCAGTTGTCCATTGCTGAGAGGCTAAAGTAGAGTAATAACATGAAAATCTTAATGTGGACCTATTAGTAACTGTACATTGCACGAAGGCATGCATAAATTCCTGACGTCACAATATACAGCAAAGGTATAATATACAATAGGGATTGCATTAAAAATCTGAAATTAGCTCTAAGCCTTCCCTGTTCTGTATAGAAGACCAAACAAAACAAAAAGATTTTTGAATTGGGATTCAAAATTAAAATAAATAAATAATAAAAAAATTATATATATATCTCTCTCTATATATAGATATATAGAGAGATATATGCAGTATATATATATATAGATAGATATATATATAGATATATATCTATATATATATCTATCTATATATATATATCTATATACATATATATTAGTATAAATCATACAGTGTCCATTTTATTTATTCTGGAACTTTAACTGTATCTTCTGCCTGTTAGGGCCCATTCATCCCAGGGCGGTCTGCTATGGTGCACATTTCCGCTTGCTATATTGTGCACATTATTGTGTTGTGTTTGGTTGACATACATGGACTGACATTGCACCATAGCAGATAAAAAATATGACTTGCAGCAAGTTTGGTCAGCGAACTCACCACAGCGTTCAAATGAATGGTAACCACATACTGTAGGTGCCAACCCTCATGACGCGGTTGTTACCGCAGCGCACAGGTGTGAACGGGTCCTCAAGATGTTCAAAGAAAAATAGAAAACTCAGGTCCTGTAGAAAAGCCCTTTTTACGATTCTGTCTAGCTTGCGGTATCATTTCAGAGGGATCACGACAGGAATATTCACATGGTTATCCTCAGCGACTTTGCTTTCGTGAACAATACACTCGAAATATAAAGTATAAAAATGTAAAAGCTTAATGGGCTCTAATTCTGTGAGTGAAGTACCCTATTTTCATCTGGTGTTATTGCACTTATCCCTTTGTCTCTATATCACATAATTAGACAATTACATAGAAAAGAAAAAGGGCAAAATAATCAATTTACCTGCAGCTACGACACTTTTCAATGAAATGGATATTAGGTAAACAAAATTATACGATTAGTTTTAAAAAAAACAACACACTTTTGAATATTGAGTGTTTTGTTTATACTTCTTGAGCTGAATCCCATTAATAGGTCAAAGTCATTAGCACATCTAAGAAGGCTCTTTAAAAGAGAAAACATTCCTATTTATAAACTGAATTTCTTTATTTCTTTATTTTACTGCGTTGTTCATGATGACAACAAACGCAATATTCCCATTAAACTGTGGTTTTGGAAGTGTCATAATGCCTGTCTAAGAAGACAGTGCATGAATTCGATTTTCTTTTAGGGGTTGTATTGTTCTTTGATCAGCATAATAGAAGTTTTAGGTTCAACAAGTAATAAGCAAAATTTAGTGGATTAGTCCTCTTGGGTGGATATTCATAATATGCTTGGTATGTATACCCTGCACCAGTTCATGCAATGAGCCTTAAGACCCCATTCCCACTGAGCGATTTGTAGCGCGTTTTCCGCTCAAATATGAAGCCTGTAGCTTGTAGCTGAGGTTTGTAGCTTGAACATGGTGGATTTCAAGCTCATTGGCCCCAATAGACTTCAATGGTGTAGCTCTATGTCGCTCATCACCAGTGTTTTTGCGCAACATTGTAGCACGATGTTGCGCTACACAAGTGTCACTTTTGACCATGAAATTACACTATCCACAGAAGCAGGAAATAGGAAGAGGAATTATGTCACATCAAAGACCGCTTTTGATTGGATACAGCACAATGTAGCAGCTACAAAGTCCCTTTGGTAAAATGGCAAAAGAAGTGCTTTGTAGCGGGTCAAAATGTGTACTGTAGCTCAAAGAAGCTCAATGTAGCTCAAAGTCGCTCTGCTCAAATAAGCGCTGAAAAAGCGCTTATTTTGTTGTAGCTCAGTGTGAATGGGGTCTCATGTTGCATAACAACAGCTCCACGCTTGCTCACCTCTGACTCGACTGACGGCATGGTGGAGACCAATTCGGTCATGTCAACCCTTGATCTGAGGATACCAGAAGTGAGCAATTAATCATCAGGTGTAGCTACAAAGGACACAGTTGTGTAGAGCATTTAAATATACTTAATTTCTTCATTTGTGTGCACTTAACACTCTTAAACATTCATCTTTTACTGAGAGAGGTGGTTATGGGGCATGAATCAGTCCCTGGGATGTAACTGACCCAATGAAAATGTACCATTCTTCCTTATTATGAAAAGATCAAATAAAGTAGATACCACTAAATTTGAATACACCACAAACCGGTTAAGAGGTACAAAGAGGAAACCCTTTCCTAATCACCAAATATGTGGACTGATTTGCCAGGGATTCATAGATCTGCAAATCACTAGCTGACAGACACAATTTGTAACTGTTTACAGTTGGCCACAAGGGTTGGAACCTCTGACACAGAGTTATCTCATGTCTACCATCAATGAAAGATATAAGATTCCACTGGGAGATTAGGTCCACCAGCATCTATATGTGTCATCACAATATCAGTTTTGGGTTATGGGCCCTTAAAGCTCTCTGCATTGATACTAAAAATGTATCTATAGCCAAAACTTTTTTTATGTTTTGATAAAATAATGGAGGGTTAACATTTTTTATTGTCTATGTCCCACTTGGGAGTTTTCCCTTCACTTCCTGTTCTGGTGATACAACAGGCAATAAAGGAAATCTCTCCAAAGTGAGGGGAAGCTATGGTGTATCTGGAGTATGGCACATATGGCTGATACTCTGGGCACCACTTGAAGGGGGTTGCCACTCCAGGGGTCAGCGAAAGTTTGCCGACCCATGGAGACAGCTAACTTTTTCTCTCCACACCCTTCTCCCATACACATTCCCTCGCTGGCTCTTAGCAACCAGGGACACTGCTTGGCGTCCCACCCAGCTCCTGGCAACCAGTGACATGGCGGGCCCCAGGTTGCTTAGAGCCAGACAGGGAGATGTGTATGGCCCTTACACATCTCCCAGATCAGCTGCTAACAACCTGGGACCCTCTGGCCGGCATCCCACTCAGCTCCTGGCAACCAGTGACATTACTGTTTGCCAGCAGCTGGGCGGGACACCAGGGGAGCAATTTATTGTAGATATTCCTCTGAGCAGAAGTCCCATCTTAAACAGTTGTCACCAGAAGATTTGTCTACATTCAGTGATCTCCCTCCCCTCTTTCTCTGATGACAATTTTGGATTTCCCCTCACTTTCTGGCGATGGTCAGCAGAACAAGTAATAATGGTGAATCTCCCAAGCTGGACACAGACAGGAATAAAAATGTATCTATCCAAAACTAAAAATAAAAAGTGTTTTTCTTTTACATACACTTTAATCTACAGACAACACAAAAATCAAACCCATTTCTTTTGGAAGAAAGAAGGCACGGAAAGATTTAACACGTGTGAGGAGTAGAGAAGAACATGAACATGATGAGCAGAAGATAACTATTCACTGGGGAGAAAGAGATGATGGAGCAGTTAGCAAATTTTTTTTTGTAGATTGCATAAAGGAACAATGACTCTAAACCTGCTGTCAGAAACTGAAAAGAAAAATGGAGCGGCATCTGCCACATTGTATGCCAGGCAATATATGTAATTCATTTCAAAATATCAGCATTCATCAGCATTACGGTAGGTTGTTCCATCTGCAAAATAACAGATCAGGTGTGTAAGTGCGTTCTGTAAAAGCAGAGAAGGTGGATGAGACAGTGTATGCCGAGAGACACTGATTCGGTATATTACAGCTTGTGTTCACATTATAAGTATTATGCACCAACCAGCACATCAACTATGAAAATGGCTGTCTTTCCCGAAAGTAATATTTAAAGCTGAAGTTTAAAATATATGTAAAGTCAAAACTTTTATTTTTCGTCTTTGCTAGAGTAGAGGAGGGTTAAGTCTGCTGTCAGTATTTTTGGGGGTTTTTTTGCCATCTGTGTCACAGTAGGGGGATTTAACCTGGGAAGGAAAGTACTCGATGATGCTGTACATCCTCCAACAAGGAAATGAGATGGGCTCTATGTTACATAGTTCAGTTGAAAAAAGACACAAGTCCAGGTGGGCTCTATGTGACTTGCTGCAGCTTCTAATGCACATTGTGAGAAATAAAATTAGAGTAAGCACTCTAGGTATTAGGTACAGGAGAGGAGCCTGCACAACTGTGAGAGACTGAAGGTATGACTGAAGATCAGTTTATAGATGGAGCCTGTTAAATTACGTCAGTTCCTGACTTCTTACAGGAATTGGATGTGCCATACTTGAGATCTCCTTACCATAAGTCTTGACTTTACTGTCCACCTGAGAGTTTTGGGTGTTCCCACTAACCTTTGCGTGTTCCAGTTCCTCCTGCAGTGTTCTCCATTATACATGTAACTTAAGTAAAAAACAAGGAGGATGAAAACCCCTCATAATGACAGCAGCAGGTGTGCAGAGTCAGGAGCTAAAGTGCTTATACAATAAAAAAACTATCATCTATCATCTAAACTTCATCTAGCACAAACTGCAATATCCGCTTCGGGCAGACTGACCTTTAAAAGGGACTCTGACACTTTGTTCATTCATGGAAAAGTGACAGAATCTCTTTGAACTTCACCCTCAGCCTGTTTATATTCACCTTTTTAGCTTTCCTTTGGCAATGACGGAGAATGTGCGAAAGGCCAGTGCTT
>NW_017306320.1:876050-884454 GCF_000935625.1 Nanorana parkeri | reverse complement strand
ATGTGCCCTCATCTCATAATGTAGTGTTTGGGCCTAACAGCCAATTACTAGCCTCAAACATTGTCAAATGAGGAGCGAGAAAAGCTAAACATCATATAGCAACACATATGCTGTTGAGAAGGGCTGTTGGAACTACAACAGCATATATTATGTCTTTTGAGCTGTAGATGGCGCTGTAGTGCAATGCTAGTCTGTATGTTAATGCTTATCTATGATATACTTGATACAGGAAGTTCACTCTGTATGCTTTATAATGTTATACACAGATATAATGTTCTTCTAAGCAAGGAAAACTTAATTCCGCATTCCCCAAGATCTCAGTGCTTCATCTAAACACATAACCAACAAGGACCGCAAAGGAACGGAGTGAGAGATCCCCAGGTGAGAATAAATGGTTTGGGTAGTGCCTTTTAAAGAGACTCTGTCATTTTGCATTAATGGACAAGTGAGAGAGTCTCTTTAATATTCACCTTCAACTTGCACATATTCACCTTTTCAGCCTTCCTCTGGCTCTGATGGAGCATGTGCAAAAGACCAGTGCTTCCAGGTGTGGGGGAGATCGCCTCTCATAAGGTAGTGTTTGGGCCTAGCAGCCAATTACTGGCCTGAAACATTGTCATGTGAGGAGCATACCCAGGGTTAGGACCCCGAAGGAATGGAGTAACAGATCTCCAGGTGAGCATAAGTGGGTTGGGTAGTGGACTTTAGAGAGACTCTGTCATTTTGCGTCAATGGACACCTGCATGAAATGTTAATAAATAAGTATGGTGGAAATCATTTTACCACCACTGTTTTAGGGTGGCCATGCAAACGATGCTTATAATTGCTTGGTATGATCAAGTGGGGATCGGGCCTTTCTTTACAATAAGACAATTTTTAACAATAGGTGGTGTTCATTATCTCACTTTACCTCAACGGACAAGTGACAGAGACTCTTTAATGTGCATCCATTCGCTTGCATGTAATGTTAATAAATAAGTATGGTGGAAATACTCACTTTACCACCGCTGTTTTAAGGTAGCCATGCATGGGGCAATCCATGCAAATGAGGCTTATAATTGCTTGCAATGATCAACTGAGGATTGCGCCATGTTGGTCTTTCCAAGAAGACAATAACAAGCGCTTTTAGCAATTGGACGCGCTCATTTTCTTACACAGAGGTTTCTAATTTACTGTTTTCTATGTCCTGCTTGGCTGGCTTCGGCATTGTAAGGGTTCCTCCTAACGTTTTCAGCATTGGCAGCATCACAAACAATAAACAACCTTTTTTTTCTGGGCAGGAAAGAGCCAAATCAAAGGCTGCAAGCAATTTAGGCTTTGTGATTAATCTTTAGCATCTAAAACCCTTAAAAAAATGATACTGAAATTTCCGTTTGCTTAATATCGACCGCTCTGCCAACATTCGTAAAGTGCAAGCCGAGCCAAAACTTTTTTTTTTTTTAAGTAAAGGAGGGTTAGCTCCTGTTTCAGGTGTTTTTTCTATGTCTCTCTGCTTTTCTTTCAATCTTTAGCGACGGAATGCACTAGGGACCCACCCCCTGGTGGATTCTTCAAAGAAATATCTGAAGAAGGAAACACACAGCAATGATTTGGGTGGAACTCGAAGAGGGCGAACTTCCCCACTGGGGACGGCAACATTCACGTAAAAAAAAAACATCTAAACGCTGACGTTCAACTTTAAAAGGATCCAAGATTTCTGTGTGTAATCAAGACCTAATGGCTAACCCACACTGCAGAGATTCCCTGTGGAAGGAAACGGTTTATGTCCTCCTCTGAGACTCATTGTCTTCTTGTCATGGTGCCACCTCTAGCTCCATCAATAAGAGAGCACTGGGTGATTAGAGTGTTACATTAGTGACTACGAGCACAGCTTCACATTTTGTGTCCGTTACCAGTGTCATCTTACTATTCCTGATCCATTCTGTTCTAGCTGTGGCACCATATCCTGCGATGTCTCCAGCATTAAAGTAGAACTCCGGGTAAAAATTTTCTTAACCCTTGCAGCAGGGCTACCCCGCACACTGCAAGGGTTAAAGTGACGTTAAAGTCACAAATCCCCCCCCCCCCATGCTGATCTAAGGACTTGCCTTAAATGATGCCTCTTGGTCCGATCATCTTCTTCCTGTATTCACTTGTATTCAGCAATCCCTCCAGCACTGGTGCCCCTGTCTCTGATCCCGCGCAGATTCCTTATGTCCGACGGTGTCTGTCTGACGTGCACACTCCCAGCTGCGTGCATTGACTTACTCTGTGTCTCTCCTCTTCTCCCGGCTGAAGATCTCTACAGTGCGAATGCGCCCGCTCCCATCCTCCTGCACGGCTGTTAGAGATTCTTCAGATTTTCAGACGGGAAGGAGATACAGATAAGTTTTTACCTTTTCGGTTACTTTTTAATTTTTTTAAAATGTTTTTGCATATATCTACTGCTTGCTAGCGGTAGATATTTGCAAAAAAGGAGAGTTTAATTCTAGGGTCAAAAATAACAAAGTTATTCTCAACTGATCCTCACAGGTGGCTTGCTCTTAGACCGGCCCCTGGAGCCTCTCTCTCCCTCCACTGCAGCAGTCTAAGGTCCCCGAGTCATCATATTTTATGCACAGTGTATAGGATGTCAGGATGCTGAGGGACATATCATTGCTGCAGTGGAGGAGAAGACAGGCAGGAGGGAGCTCTGTCACAACCAGCTGGCTCAAAGGATCAATTGAGTATAACTTTGTTATTTTTGATTCTAGGCAAAAACAAGCGCTTAACCCTTGCAGTGAGGGGGTAACCCCACTGCAAGGGTTAATAAAATGTTACCCGAAGTTGCCCCTAAAAACCATTCAGCTCAATGCAGGGCAAATCTCCCACCTCCAAACAGCATCCTCTAGTGGCGGTCAGATAAAGGCGCTGCACATAAATGATCCCTACAAACACAGAGCCTGGCATTCTACTGGGAAGAGGAGTTATCTTGAGGAAGGATAACCCATTATATTGGCACGAAAAATACAAATGCATAACGTTTAGTAAAAGTGCCGTTATATATACACCACAATATGGCATGTTTGCATCATTGGCAGCCAGTGGGAAACAATTAGGAAGACTTCGTTAATGACAGAGAACAAAAACATTTTTCTGATGCTATTACACACTTTAAAATGTAAAACCCCCAACAAGATGAAACAACAACAACCGCAAAAAAAAGCTCAGTAAGGGCAATGTCACGCGTGATTTTGCAGCGCCAATTTATAGCAGCCACAGAATCCCTCATTAGCGATTTTTGTTGTTAGGAAACATTGAATTTCAGTCAATAAAAGGTCGGTGTCACAGGGAATTCAGAGATTTGTAACTCAGTCACTGAATGATTGACTTTCTGCAGTATTCGGAAGCTAACTAATGGATCACCAGCTATAATGGCCGCTGGTTTTATCCAGTATAGATGCTGATCACCTTGTCACACCAGCAATCTGTAGCAGCAGAGATATGTAGAATGTAACAGAGAGGCTGTGATGGGTTGCTTTCATCCATTTAACCTTTTGCAATCGAAATCTTGAAAGTGCTAGAAAATTGCCCGCATTTATGGCCAGCATTAGGGCTAAACCCCATGGGAGATTTTATTCTCAAGGTTCAAAGCAATCTAACCTCTTCATGAGAATCGCCTCATTTGTAATATATGTAAATCAAAGCACAGAAACTGAGGTTAATGTTGTCAGTGGCTAAAGAGGACCTATAGTTAAATGGGCTGCTAGAAGAAATCCTGCTGCTCCTAGAATGGACTGAATTGCATATTAATTTGTCCACCCCTGATATTAACCCCAGAACACAAAGGGATTATTGCAGTTTTCTAGTCCGTATATGTGGTGGCTGCATACATTGTCTGTTTTTAGTTTATCTCTGGATACTACAATTAACACATTTCCTGTCCTAGGGTGACACTCACTGTACTGTATCTGTGGAGAGCAGTGTTGTCACCCTCGGCAACTACTCTGATTTGCCCTACAAGCACCTCTTCCTTTTCTCATCTCCATTATATAAGGGGCTTTCTAGTTCACAAAAGCTGGGAAAACCGATAGCATTGCTTGAGATATCAAACCATGTTAGAATACACAATATTGTATCTATTGCAATAACTGCTGCAGTATACATTTTCGGTCAGTAGATGGCAGTGTTTATAAGTTCTGTTTATATCTATGGTATACTCTGTTGTATTGAAATAAGGTAGAGAATAAAGCTGTAGCTTCCTTCCTGTTTTTCAAGCCATGTGCAGCATTCATATCAGACTGTGTGCTTGTGTTTCTCTGTGAGGCTGTGCAAGAAGTTCCAACAAGCCAGTGTTTAGGGAGTTACAAGGGTAGTGGAATTCAGTCTGAATTAACAGGCATTGGTCTGTACTTGCAGAAAGTATACTTAACCAGAAAAAGAAAGAAAACTAATACAGCTAGCACATCCCAGATCCGGTAGGCTGCAATATGTAAAATATTTGTTCTTGGGTTACAATATATTTTAAAGCTAGATAAACAGTCATGCAAGTATGAATTTTTTAAAAAAGAGTAACATTAGGGCTGAAATACTCCCTTCTACTGGATAAAATAATGCTCCAAGTGTTCTCGAGTGCCGACCACATGAGTGAAGGTCTTGGCACCTGATCAGGTGATCTCTGCTGATGGGCAGGATTAGAATTCAGATTGGCTTAGACCTAAGAGATCATGTGAGATCATGTGACCAAGCCTACGCTTTGACTTATGTGATCAGCATTAAATGGAACCTTGATGAGCCTTTTCTCAAGGAAAGGTAAATATCTCTACATTTCTGTTATTCTTTGTTTAAAACCCATCTCCGGGCAACTTAATCCACCCACCCCAATCACAACCCCTCATCCCCTTCAAGATTTTTTTTCTTTAAAATAAAAGTTTCCAACACCCTTTTACCCACCCAAGTGCACTGTGTTCCTCCTCGGGACCTTTTCTAGGAGCAGAGACTGGTGATCCAACACTGTGGTCTGTGTTTGCCGCCGATCGGTCACTCATCTTTAAAGTTTGCAGATTAAAAGACAATCACAGACTACATGCTCTCGCTTTATGCACATCGCTACTGTATACATTAAATGCATCTAATTGGCTTTGGTACTTGAAGCCTATTTATGTACTTTGTGTCAAATTATTAAACAAAGGTACATTCCAGTCAAACAGCCCCAAATGTGCATTTAAGCTCAGAGGACAAAGCTTGCCTGCTGAGTGGCATTCATTTTCACTCTACCCTTAATTGTCTGTCCAGCTTAATCAATTATTTTTTCTTGTGGCACTGAGAAAATGGGGCATTGTGTTTTAGTATTGCCCTCTTTCTGATGCTACTGCAGCTTTGCCCACAAACCATAGGCCTTGATAGGGAGGTTGTGCAGTACAAAACAAAGAATATGTGAGCCTGTACTAGCTTATCTGCATTGTTCTCTTCCTCCTGTTGGCTTGTTGCTGGTGTGGTCCACTTTTAGGACTTTCTTGTCCTCAAAGAGATTCCCATACACATGTGGAATTGACCACAAAGCTGGCTGAAGGTCATGGAGGGTAATGAAATGCATTATGAAGCTAGCTGATGTAGGCTGATGTCAGACGAGCAACTCTGTTGCTCGCAACCCTGCTGATGGTGATTTGCCGAAATTGCCAATGAGAGGATCTATAAGAGGCTGCCTGTTAATCCCTATGGAATTGTCTGTGAAGGTTCTCATTCATCCAGGTCATGGTACATCTGTAAAAAATAAATCAAGGCAACTGGACTTGTATTTTTCTTGAAGACGTTTCACTGGTCATCCAACTAGCTTTCTCAGATCAGAATGGAATGGAATTCCATTCTGAATTGTTCACTCTTTAGCTGAGGCAGGGATTTGTCTCTGGCAGAGTCAACCATCCGACATCAGTCTAAGAGACCAGGTCCATGCACTTCTTTTATCCCCTCACCTTCCTACCGCCTTTAAAATGTCCTTTTAGAATTAAAAAGCCAGATGCAGAAAACAATAGGCAAGACATAAGTAACTAGGGATTTAATTACAATGTATACATATCATTGAAAAAAAGGCAAATGCAACTTTTAAATACTTGAGGAATGTCACATTAGAATAACTAAAAAAAAGTGGAACACCCAGCAAACAGCTAAACACACATACCAACATGCACATGATTTTACCTGCCAAACAATTAGCAATTCTATTCGACCAGTCAAGTGATTTAAACATCTTCACTAGGGATGCACCGATATATCGGCCGCCAAAACATATCGGACGAAAATTGCACTTTTGGCAATATGCCGAAAGTGCCATTTTCTTGTCGATATAGCGGTACATCCTATAATCTCTGGGCACTGCTTTGTGTCCCAGCTGGGAGGAGAAAAACTGTCACAGGTGGGCATGCGCTGTGGAAGGAGAGCGCTATGAGTGGCTGGTGTCTCTCCTCCCGCACCGCTCAGCCTCCTGTGACAGATCAGAGGAGAGCAGTGTGGGCGGAAACAGCCAGCGCTGTCACAGCAGGCTGAGCTCCACTGGAGGATGGAGAGCTGGTAAAAACACTCAGCGATCAGTAATCTCTGAGTGTTTTTAAATAATTGAGGACAGAGTATGTTTACCATATACTCAATTATGAATGAATGGGAAGTGATCTACATCACCTCCTGTTCATTCATGACTGTGGTTATAGTAAACATGCTCTGTTCTCATGTTATGAATGAACAGGAACACTCAGTATTGAGGATTCCTGTTCATTTATAACAGAGGCTGCAGAAAAAGAGATTGAGGACAAAGAGTCCTCAATCAGTTTCTATTTTAAAAGGGAAATATCAGGGGTCTGTTTAGACCCCTAATATTTCCCAGAAGCCCCTAGAAGTAAAGTAAAAAAATTAAAATGTTTAATAAAAATTAATACATACAAATAAAATATAAAAAATTAAAAGTTTATAAAAAAGTTAATAAAAATAAAATGTAATTTTTTTTGAAAAAGTTAGAATAAAAAAACATTTTCGGTTTCGGTCTGAAATTATTATTCATTTCGGGTTTGAAATGTTCATTTCGGTGCACGTCTAATCTTCACCATACTGTAATGCCAGATATGTTGGCAATTTCCTGATTTAACAATACAGATTCCAATGTCACCTCTTTGCCCTAAACCTGTCTATTGGGCACAATCAGCTCTTTCCAATGAGAAGGAAGTTGAAACACTGAATTAGGAAACACGTTGGTGATCGTCCTGACTATTCAGTATGACAGGTATATATGAATCACAAGATTGGCTAACCAGAATTACAAATGCTTAAGCAGGTAAATTATTGTGTGCATTACTTGAGTAGTTAAGGGAATTTTACTTCAACCTATGCAGCCAATTTCAAATTTTTCAAATTTGAACGTGGGCTGACATCAGATAGCAGCTACCATAAAACTGCACGTCCATCCTGTGCTTTGTGTGCCACTGCAGCCAACCAAAATCCTTGGCATGGGGAGCATAGACACACCCTTTCTGTATAATACAGTGCTGGGTTTGGTGCTTTAGTGGCCTATCTCCAGGTACGAGCATCACCACTTGGGAGGCACAATGGTTGTTCCTTTAAGTCGCTATGTGCCTAGGGGCTATAGGGAGTGCTAGCGGTACCCTAGCGAGACAAGCTGCTACAATACAAGTATGATGTTGTCTTTTATGGCTCTCGCTCTCCAATATCAGCCTCAGTTTGTATTGTGGGGCAACAACACCGGATTAATTTAATGTGACAAGAATGCTTCTCACTTGCAGTATGCTGTTATCACATCAAAACGATACAAGCAGTTTAAATAGATAGTGCCATATGAAGGTCTCTTTTGAACCACCACCAAACAGCACTGGCAGTTCAGGTTTCCACATTTCATAGCATAATCTGTTAGTGTGAACACAAGCCAGGTGCTAACTTTAATGTACGAAGAAAGTACTTTTGTTTTATGAGTCTTTGAAAATGCTTTTATGTTTAAATGGAGCACCTGCCAATGTTGTAAGCTATGGCAGCGAGGTGAACGCTTTATAAAAGCACTAGGTTAGGCAGAGGGCAAAAACAAGCACTGTATCCTTCGCATGGCTAGAGGATACACTTTTAATCTTGATGGGGCCTGCAGTGATTTACAATGCAATAGGCTGCTGACCCCTGTGGCGTTGAAACAGATAAGAGCGCAAGCCCCTACTCAAAGACACAGCCATATATTTACCTCAATCACTATCTACAACAGGCAGCTACCTGCCAGTGGGCATATGGATATTGCAGCAGATGTGCCTGTGGATATGGAGATTTTTAGTATCGGAGGCACGAGGTGAGAATGAAAAATTTGACGAAAGGTGAAACTGACTTTTTCACCATCCTACTGCTAGGTAATGCCTTTTCTAAAGTAATGCAAGTACCCTTATCAAAATTATATATATATATA
>NW_017306320.1:871328-875375 GCF_000935625.1 Nanorana parkeri | reverse complement strand
TATATATATATAAAATTTTATAAAATAATGCAGATACAGGTCAAGAGCTTCAGTTTGGGCCCATTCAGATCTAGCCAGTCCATTGCGGTGTGGTAACTCATGGGCATTACCATGCTTACACTGTGTTAACATGTGTTACTTTAAGGCAGTCACTTGAATAGGCTGACAATGCACCACATCAGACCAAAAATCGGACATGCACAATTTTTTTCTACACAGTGCGCTTACAATATGTAGTGCATTTTCATATGCTGCAACGCAGTTGCTTTCCTGCACCTAGTGTGTTGGGTGCCACTGAAAATAAATGAGACCACAACACACTAGTGCATTCATGGTGCGTTGCCACACAACACTGAAAGGCATTAGTGTTCACAATAAACACAAGAATGGGGAAAAAAATAATAATATCAATAATTTTGCTTGTGGAATGATTGTTGGCGTGTGGTTGATTGGAGTATCTAACTGCTGATCTCCTGGGATTTGCACGCACAACAGTCTCTGTTTTACTTGGAAGGGTGCGAAACCGCCCAAAAACACATCTAGTAAATGTCAGTTCTGCAGAGAAAAATGTGCTGATGAAAGAGGTCAGAGGTGAATGGTTAGAATGGTTCAGGTTGAAAGAAAGGCTACTGTAACTCAGATAACCATTCTTTACACCTCTGGTGAACATTTCAGAATTCACAATACACTTAACCTTGAGGTGGATTGGCTACAACAGGATTGGGTCCACTTGTGTCAATCAAAGAAAGCTGAGGCAGCACTGGGCACAGGCTCACCAAAACTAGACAGTTGAAGATTGGCAAAATGTAGCCCCACCCATTCAGCCCTGGAGAGCGTCACATGCTGCCCTAGTAAGTGTTGGAAGTTAAAATAATTGACATCTATGATACATCTTTGATGGAAAGGTTCCTTAATATCGTGAGCTGCCCGTGCTGTTTGATATGCGAATGAAGACCATCAAAGGGTTCTTGGGGCTGGACACTGATCAAAGGAGATCTGCTGGACTGTCATGTCCTGGGGCAAGCCCGACCCCCTGCTGGTATTTACTGCCCACACCTGTGTCAGCAAGGCATATATGCTGGGGTGGGGGCAGGGGCATCTGATGGAACCTTCTTCCTGTGTGACACTAATCTAGCTGACCAGCAAGACCTTTGGACAAGACAAGTCTTTCTGAACTCTGCAATCAAGAATGTGATTCGCTGAGACCTGCTAGAGAGGCGTGTCCGAGGAACAGAGAAAAACCCATGGCTTGTGTGAATGAGAGAGAGAAAATGGTGTAGCTAGCTGTAGGATCCTTACCCTCAATTCCTATCCCCAATTCCCCTTTCAAATTCCCTTAATTGTAATATGTATGTATATCCCTATTTGTAAATAAACCCAACACTTATTTAAGATTCAGTTGTTCATCAGTAATTTAAGGGCACCCCCAAATCAGAGCACATTCTACAGTAAGATGTGAACACAGACCTGGAGAGCCCAGCACCCGGCAACCGCTAGTATAGCCCTGGAGAGCCTCACATGCAGCCCTGGTGAGACCAAAACACAGCCATGGTGTGACCCAAATGCAGTCCTGGTGAGAGCCAAATGCAGCCCTGGTGAAACCTGAAAGCAGCCCTGGTGAGACCATACACAGCCGAGGTGAGCTAGTTGCCATTCTCCATTGCTGAATAATCATGAATTAATGGGATCTGTAGTCCTCTATTGCTGGTTGCCATTCACCGTTGCTTAATAATCATGGATTGAGTTACAGTTCTTCATAATTATAAAAGAAATTGCCTTAAAATCATTAGTCTGTATTGTTTTAGAAAAAATGTCACATGTTCCTTTAAGAAAAAGTATCAGTAATTGGCCAAGTACCTGAGGGAAAGTAAAAAAAATGGTATTGGTGCATCCCTATAAAGGAGAACTATGAGGTGAGTGATTTCCACTCATCCTCATAGTTAGAGCTGATCTGTGATAAAGAAGGTGTCACAGGTTGGCTCTATCGATCGGGAAGTGAGCAGAAACATGTACTGATCTGATCACCTCCCAATCGTCTCCCCGCAGGGATTCCCCCCTCCCCTCTCCGATCCTCCAGCGCTGAGTGGAGGAATGAACGGGGGTGGGGCACAGCTGGCTTTGCCTCTAGGTAGGCAGAGCCAGCTGTCACTCCTCACACAGCTGGGTGAATCTGTTCTGGCTGCAACACTCAACACTGTTCAATAGCCCACGATATACTGAGCTTTGGGTCACAGGAGGAGGTTCGTATATGTCCTCCCATGACCCTAAAGAGAACTATGGGGAAAAACACTTACCCCATAGTTCTTTTTTAACCATTATCTAGAATGCATGCATTTAGCATAAAAATATATCAGATTTTAAGTCCAATTCATGTTTTAGGCCAGGTTAGGTTCACTTTAAAACATGTCCTCCTGCCCGTAACAGCCTACAGTAGCTGATGAGCATACACTCCGACAAGGCTAAAAGATATGTAAATTTTGAGACCTGCTGAGTAGCACCTGCAGCGAGTAGGTCTACCACCAATGTTGCCAGTCCTTAACGTGGAAAAACATTGTTCTATTGCTTTACCAGGAGCCCTATACTACAGAAGCCATGGTTTCATATCTTGCACTGATGATGGTTAATACACTTGTACCAACTGCATGTTGGATGTACAGAAAATAAAGTGCAAAATAAATCTATAAGAAGAACCGTTTGCATTAACCACAGTGACTATTAAAAGTCTCTATTTTATTCGTGTTCTGCAGTTGGGTAACACAGAAAGCTTTTCCTTCAATCCCAGTATGACAAAACAAAACCTGATCTGGATGTCAGAGGTGGGCGACTTGCATGTCTTAGAATTAATTTGTGAGCTGCCCAAATTGTCATGTAAACATTTCTAGCACCCACATTCTTTTTTGAACTGAAAAATAAATCCTGCTGCTTTTGAAATGCGAGGAGAAAATGTGTAATTAAGAGCCACAGGGCCCCAGTGCAAAGTCTTAATGGAGGCCCTCAAATCTGACACGAAAGGCTCCAACAGTCCTGAAAGCCCTTGGGCAGCTAATTTTTTAATAAAATGGGAAATAGTTTCTATCCTTTAAAAACCTTAATAAGTTTACTAGAGGCTAAAACAGCAGACGGCAGAGAGGGATAAGATGTGTGAAGGAAAGAGAAACACTGCTCTACCCGGTACATAATGTAATGTGAGTGCACAGCTGCCAAATAAAGGGAAGCGGAAGTTGTACTCTAGGCTCTTTGACCTCATGGTCTTGGGATAAGTTAAACCCTCTGCAGCTTCTTTTTTTATACCCAAGGCAAATAACGGAACATGTGTAAATGTCTGCTTATTTAGAATACGCCTGTGTTCTGAATATAACTACCCAGACATACGTGGGACCATAAGGTGCCAAAAGGTACCTAAGATATAATCTATTCTCACTGCACAGAACAGATGTATGCCACATTTTATGTACAAATATAGGTTTCTTGAAAATGATTTCTATATGGTTACATATACCCACCCCATCCCCCCAAGTTACAGTGCTTGGACCTTACCTTTCAGACACTAAGTACTGTAACATGGCTGGTTGTGCGCTGTTGTCCCATGCCCAGATAGTCTGGGATTTTTGGAGGGACATCATGGTGCTGTGCAGGCTATGGTACCTTGTATCCATTAAGAGATGTGCACTGTAAAAGCTGAAAGTGAGGGTACAGTTGAAAAATGGCAGGCTCTATTATAGATTTATCAGTCAAGTATTCATCTTGATAAACATTAAGGCTATCAACTATCAACAATTAAATTCTATCAACTTAAATACATCTACCAGAGTTACGTGTTTTCTTGGAAAAGTTAAGTTTGACTTGCACCTTGTGGAAGCTGCCTATTAGTCAGTAAAGCCACCTATCACATTATAGGATCAACAGGGAGACTAAGAAGGTGGGGCCATGCTATTGGGAAAGCTTCCATTTCAAAAGTTTTGTTAAGGCGAGAGGACTTGTCTGAATAGAGACACCAAAATTATGTTTGAAAACAATAGTAAGAGCTTGGTCCTGAAATATTGTTTA